>NC_133803.1:10594770-10894770 GCF_043250625.1 Sebastes fasciatus
TACTCATTGGCGTATAATGTACAACAAATTAAATTTGTCTCACGGCGGGCCAAAAAAGGCATTTTTTTCTTTCTTTTTCATCTGTTTCTATATAATCTGAGCAATGACAGCTATGCAGACGCAGCAGCCTCATATAAGTTCATTGCTACAGTGGCCCTTAAAGCACAAGTTCAACATTCTGGGAAATATGCTTAGTAGCTTTTTATGCTGACAGTCAAATGAGATTGATACCGCTGACATGTCTGTCCGCTGACATGTCTGACCTATTATAGTTTTGTGCTTTTTCCCTTTCCTTTAGTGTGTTATATAGTTTTTTTAACGTAACGTGGTGATGTCACCAAGTAACACACTTTGCCTAGCTGCTAGTTTGGCACACCCTCAAACAAAGCTAGTTAGACTAGCTAGACGTTTCAGACAGAGGGTGAAAAGAGGTGCTGTGGCAACGCCGGTATGAGAAAAGTAAAACATTTTTTTTCTAGTAGAAACCCAAAATACGAGTATGCAACTAAAAATTAGCATAATAGGTCCTCTTTAAATGAGTCCACAGGCAGCAGCTGGTCCCCTTAGCTTAGCACAAAGACTGGAAACAAGGGGAAACAGCTAGCATGGCTCTGTCCCATAAGGCTCACTAATTAACACGTCATATCTTGTTTATTTAATCCGTAGAATACAGTCCAATAAATGAATAAATCTTCTCATCTAACTTGTGGCAAGAAAGCAAATAAGCATGCTTCCTAAAATGTCAAAATGTATTTTCTCACTCAGCTTCTTACCTACAATAAGCTCATTCATGAACATTTCCTGCTAAAGTTTGAACAGCTTTGGTTATTTATTTCACATGACATGACACTTTGTTTTGTCTGTGCTTTTCTCAAGTGGGCGGGATATCGTGCATCTCTTTGCTCCATTCAGGATTTAGCAATATTCTAATCAAAATGAGATGACAGTTGTTGGGAATATCCTGATGAAACAGATTAGATGAGCTTCTTTATTAAGAGTATTTAAAGGTGCTCTATACAATATTCAGACATTAATACAGCAGCAATCAACTATTTGCTATGTAAAGATATAGAGGAGTAATGTCTACCTGAGCAGAGAATGAAGTCACTTTCCTTCTGTGTGTGTTGTAATCAGAGCCTCTTTGCGCTTTGTTGACATAGCCAGGCCGGCTGTGCATACTTTTAGTGCATTTTTGTGCATGTGAACGTGCTCCACTGGCTAGCTCACGGCCGCCGCTATGCACTACTCTCACGTTAGCGTTGTTAGCACCGTTAGCTGTGAGCCGCAGAGGCAACAGAAATGCTCCCAAGCTTTGATTTAGCACCTTTAACTTACAACTTTGATTGTTTTCATTTAGAAATTTAAATCTTATATTATAGAGAAATACTTTGTAACAGAAATAGATAAAAGGTCGAAAGCAGAAGTAGTGATGGATGTCATGCCAGTTATTTTTGTCTTTTAAGCTTTTTATATAAGTATTCTAGCAGTTTCGAAATATCAGAAATTTCTCAGAAGAGTAAAAAAACATGTCCAGGAAACTATAATTCTGAAGGACTGAACCGGGGGAATGCATTGCGACCAGGAATGGGGCATAGTAACTCTCAGAGAGACGCACATAAAACACACACACCAGCACACACACAGCAGCAGCAGCAGCAGCAGCAGCAGCCACCCCCACATACCCACAAACCTGCATTCCGGCAAAGACATTTTCCATGAGTTAATCTTTCTACAGGGAGACATAGCAAGAAGATGTCATTCAATGCATCATTTTGATCACTCCAATCAGAGGTGGGGCCAACTGTTGAGAGGATTAGGCCACAGAACAGAACCAAATCATGAGTGCAAGTGGAAGACATCTTGGACGGGGGCCAAAGCGTGGCAGCGAGGGGCATTCTGCTCATAACTGGGGGAGCGACCTCATTTTCCGAATAAAAGCCAGTTTACATAACACCTCTCTCCCCATGACAGGGAGCTCTGGGCAGCTGCTGCCAGGCCTGTGGCTTTCACTCAACTACCAAGAGTTCCCCTGAAAAATTACTCTCTCGGCCCAGCCACAAAACTCCTCGGTGCGTTTCCAATATTAACATGTTATAACTTAAAAAAAAGGTCTTAAATTGCAAGTAATGCATAAACACTTTTGTAACCTCAACTATTTAATTGCCTGACTCTTATTCTCTCAGAAACCAAGAACTGGAAGGGATAGAAATACCGTCGACCACAGTGACTCAGGTAATGGATCCACCACTGTCTAAAACCTTGACTCTCCTTCAGCTGCAATAAAGTCAATTTTGGCAAAGGTAAGGTGGTTTTAAAGCACGTGATAATAAAATCTTAATTCAAATGTATATTGTAAAAAATAACAGTAATTATTCAATTAACACATTTGATCCTCATCAAATACTTAATCTTAACCCTCAAATGACAACAGTTTAGTGCAAAGTGTTGGTGCATGATGGATGGAGGCTGAACAAGACAAGGAGAAAAAGAAAAGCAGGTGTGTCTGAAGGAACATGTCATCCCGGTCAACAGTATGGCTCATTAAAGCTTGCTGTCAATCACTGCTCGCGAAACTTAGGAACTCTGATCAAACTGTCAAACTAGGCCGCGCTGATCAAATATGAATCAATATTCTGTTACTGTAATGCCTATTTCTCGCCTCAAATGTTTTCAGAAACATTTTGTAGTGTACTGTTGAGCTATAAAATGAGAAAGTTTGCTCGTGCTTGGTTTATTTCAACTGTTTCCAACACGGTGGCAAACCTTCTAAACTATTCACAAACAGAATCTCATATCTGATCAGCGCTGCCTAGTTTGACAATTTCATCCTCCGAGCTTCACGATCAGTGATTGACAGCAGCGTTAGAGACTGCTCGGATCTGATTGGTTGTCTTTTTTATCATATTTGCTTAAAGTTACCGACTGCAGCTTTAATGTGTTCTTAAAGGTTTTTGGACAACAATGGAGCTCTATGGAAGAATACACAGACACTATTTGTTGGTATCAATTCCTTGTTATTTTCCTTTTTTTTAAGGGATTTGTGGACAAAAAGCAGACACAAAATAGTGCTTCAGGAATGAATCCTAAAACCCTGAAATGAGTTAGCATTTTAGCGCTTTGGTTCCCTTGTCTGGAAGTCAATGTTTTATGAATGGGATTTTAGTTAGAAGTCAGTAGCTGTGTCAGTAAATATCCCACTCGTGAATTTTGAATCCTTTATGTGTCTTAAAAAAGGAGGTTGCTAACAAGTGGCTAAATGAGACTACTAAACATCATCACGCCGACACGTCCGCCTTTACAGCCTCGCTATGTATACTCGCGCTCATGCTACTGTGGTGTAGATTTTTTATAGCCTTACGTTAGCTTTTTACTCCTGTCGATTGCATTCATGCTTCAAAAATCATAAGAGTGGTGTTGTGGAGATTACGGAACAAAACGTGTAAGTATCATAAATGTTTGTTTGACATAGAGCTTATTTTCTGCAATAATCGATAAACCCAATGGAAAAATCCCTTCGACGTTTTGTCGAGGAAACCGGGGCGATGCTAACTTCCTGGTTGGCCTACAAAAATACATCATCCCTGGAGCACTCCATATCACTGACCTTATCCTTTAGATTAAAATACATGCAAATGTAAATATGTGATATTAGTTTAATTCATAAAACTATCCCTTCCCTAAACTCAACAATAAAAGTCACAAAGCACAAAACAACACAATGAAACATGTTGAGGTGAAGTAGAAGAGGAAGACTGTACATGTCATCAGGATGTGATTCTCCATGCTGGACCAGGATGACATACTTTACTGAGAAGCAGGAGCTTCTGTTTTCATTGGCAAACACCTCTAGATAGCACATACTACTAGTAGGGACAGATTAATCCTCAAATGCATTCCAGTGCAGGCAGAAACACCACGGACACACGAGTGATCACTGCACCTTGTGAAACAGAGTAATGTAGGGCAAAAAAAATATCTTTTGGAAAATGACGCAAGTCTTGGCTAATGGGCGAGTAGAACACTCTCGCCATTAAAAACAGTGTTTCGATTTCAAGTCGTGTGTCACATCATCTGTTATTCAGCTAGTTGAGTAAAAATAGGCCCGTAATGACAGGTGACTGGGCAATAGTGTAAGTGATGTAGCACAAATGGAAGGTGAATTTATGGAGAGTAAAAAAGCCCAGGAGAGAACTAAATAACTGGGATGGTGTTGAACTGTGTAGGTGCAGAGGCCGTTTGGAGACTTTGCTGCGTTTTGAGTTACTGTTGGCAGTTTAACGAACAGCTGAAATATAAACCAGAAGACGGCTGAGTGTGATTTTGAAGTCCAACCCCCGAATGCTTACATCTATGGCATGATGGATTTCACAGGCTCTATTGTGAAAAGGGGTATTTTGTTGAATAAAGCAACATTTTCACCTTTTAATTTTGGAATGGTACAGTGAAGAAGATCAGTTTAGGTGATAAACACACACAATTTTGTATTACTTAATGCACACCTGCTCCCATGTTGAGTATCAGTATCATTTGATCAATGCTCACATCCACAACTACAGCATTCCATAAAGGAAAAACGAAGAAAAGCTACATGTTGCATGATAAAGTACGACCCAGAATTCCCGTCAGGGTTGTCAATAGATGATCTAATTCCCTCACATTGCAGCTCAGAGCCGTCCGGGAGATATTTCATCAGTACACAGGTCATTTACGGACCTCCCGAGACCAGTCATCATATGTCATGGAGCGAGTCAAAGCATTTTAATCTCACATCTGCTCCTCATTACCATTCCATGCAAAAGAAACTCCGGGCTGGGCTCAGACAACTATTGCACCTCACCCAAGGAAAGGGAGAGGGGAGAGGCAAAAAAAGAGACAGAGAGTGAGAGAAGGGAGATTATTAGGCACCGCGAGTCCAACAAAAAAACAACTCTGTGTAAAAAAATTCCCACAATTCCGAGGGAAAACGACATTGTGTTCCTCCTATGACATCAAATCACTTCCAGGCCGCAGCAGTCCCGGCCATGGAGTTTGCCTTTTACAAGGCGCTATGTAACACCACAATGACAGATCCACCACAGCAATTTCATAGTCCATTCCTTCCTCAACAACCCCTGCAAACTCCACAGCACTTTACTTATGTTATAGTACACAATATCTAAGTTATTCTCTCATTTGCATGTAGATGTTGAGTGATGCACACCTGCATCAGCCTGTAGCAACAAGTCCAGCTCCCTACCAGGGCCTTATTCTTAAAATAGATATTTCTGACCAGACCTCATTTAACGTAAAATGGCAGGGATATTTTAAAACCTAAAATTCTGTTAGTGAATTTCAGGATGAGTTTGGATTTTAGGAGATGACAGCAGCTGAGACCCCATTTGTCACATCTCAATGCTATACCTCAAGGTGGATTTACCATGGTGCCTTGCAAAAAAGAAAACACATCATAACAGACTGAATCAGGGGGAAGCTGGAAGGCAGAGGAATGCAACTGTGATATTGTGCATTAATATATCTTTAGCTACATGTCAGAAAAGACATTAAAGCAGCAGTGGGTAGAATTGGAGCAAATATGATTTTAAAAAAAAGTAATTTTTATGAAACTGTCACTATATCCTGACAGTAGTGCATGAGACAGGTAATCTGAAAAATATCAGGTGTCTCTATGTCCTCCGGTGCTCCTAATGGCATCTGCAAGATTTAACACACCGGAGGAAAACAACCAATCAGAGCCAAGCAGGAGCCTGCTGTTTCTGAGCAGCTGTCAATCAATCGCGAACTGTTACGTTAATGCCTATTTCTCGCCTCAAATGTTTTCAGAAACATCTTATTATGTACTGTTTAGCTGTAAAATGAGAAAGTTTGTGACCCGGCAGCCATGTTGAGATCATTTGAGGAAATACCAAGCACCGCCAGCTGATCAGCGCTGCCTCGTTTGACCGTTTGATCGGAGTTCGCGAGTGATTGACAGCTGCCTCTTTTGAATGAACAGCCAATAGGAATGCTCTCTCTCTGAAATGACCTGTGATTGGTCAAAGATTTTTTAAAGCCTGAAAACAGAGCCATGAGGAGGTGCAGAAGTCTAGTTTTCTCTCTGAACACTTGAATTACAATATGCTGAAAGGTTATTATGGAATTTTTGCCCAATGATGCCAAAAATATTCTGCCTACTGCAGCTGTATCTGTATTTGTTTGTGTTTTTTTTATTCTTGAAAACATCCTAACACCAATGCAAAGACGGACAGTTTCACCTTTGACCCTTGAACCAGCCCAATGAGTTTATTCGTCACTGATATAACGGATGGCTTCTTGTAGTGTAATGCCGTGGCAGTTAAAATGCACACAAGCACACACATATACACACACTCACACACATGACTACGGAAGACAGAGGCCAGCCTGTTTAACAAGTAGGTCAGACCAGAGCCAAAGAGGGAGAGAGAGCGGGAGAGAAAGACAGAGAGACAGGCATTGGCTGGAGCAAGCACAGCTTTTAGTGCCATCATTGGCTCGTATGAAAAGACACGGAAGAAGTCTAAAGTCACACAGTTATTGCACTGTAAGCTATTTGTGTCATCCTAAAACTAGATTAGGTGAAATATGTGAGTCTCACCTGAGGGCAGTCTTTGATGTAGTGGCCCTTGTTGAAGCACAGGTGGCACAAGTAGTTAGGTGGGGGTCTTTTGTTTGGTTTCCTTGGCTCTGAGGAAAGGGAAAGGTCTGAGAAATGGTCCGTCAGCGAGTTGAGTCCATCCACGATGTTGTTCAGGGAGCCATAGGGCGACACATTCTTATACACGTTGTTGTTTAAGGCCTAAAAAAATAAGAAGAAAATAAGAAAAAGGTTCAGTTATAACATATAATTCCTCACATTCTTTGTCTAAGATTTTAACAACAACCTTGAGGCGCTTTCACACTCAATTCCCATCAGTCAGCTTCATAACATGTGACTTGTTGACTTGCAGTGTGCTGGAAAACATTACCACATAAAAGATATTATCAACATTATATATTGCATTTCTGTTTTTTGGAGTGTTGAAAAATGTTGAGATTAATCGCCAATTTCCTTTGAGTACTCTCTGTCCTATTTTCTGTTGCACCCCCCCAAAAAAATGAAGAAAAAAAAAAACATCCCTCCAAGATCATTTCTCTCATTAAATTCAGAACATCTGGCGAGAGGCCCAGCTGTGCTCATGAGCTGGAAAAGTACTGAGCATGTCCACAGAGAAGGACAGGACTTTGCAGAGGATGACTCATCGTAAACAAGATGGGAGGCATGTTCCCTTGCCAGCCTGCGGAACATCAGCAATGTCACCATCATGCACTGTTGGCGGTAAACTAGCCGTGGTCCGTGTTTGTAGTGCGCTCGGAGCTGCGTAGAGCGCGGCGTCGCATGCCACAGGGCCCGTTGGATTCATAGAAGATGCCCTCTGAATATTAATGACAGGGAAAGCATTGCCTGCAGTGCCTTATTTCCCTTCTCGTTCGTGTCTTCCTCTGTTCAAATGAAAACCAGAGTCGACAGACAGATTGAGGATTGACCTCTGGGTGAAGTTATGTTGATTTTAGCGCAGACTTTTTTATTTTCAGATGGTCAGGTAATTAACCTCTTGTGGACAAGTTGCTAAACAAACAGTCTAACTTGTCATCTGCCTCAACAGCATTAATGACAGATATTTGAGACACCACCTACGGGTAAAAACATTTATATGATAAACAGTGCATATGATAAACTCTTCCTCCTCCACTGACACTCGTCTCTTTTTGGACCCATAGACTGTATATAATGGTGCCTTCAAATGGGGTCGTGTTTACCGTGTTCACGAGAAGAGTCCATATGAACGCCCCCCTCTTGTGGTATTCACGACCTCGTAAGTGGAACGTTTCTGAAAGCTCCGAGTTCACGACTTGTGACGTGTTTGCAGACGTTGTCAGAAATGGTGGATGCCATGGAGGTAAATTTTTCGGTGCATAATAAGTTAATATATTGTAATTTTAGTTGTATATTGTTTTTCTTCGGAATTTTATATGTCTGAGGAAAATGTTGATATTCCCAAGGGCCTCATCTTTTTCCTCTGTCATTATGTATTTGCATTTACTGCATTATATTACCCACTTGCTATCTTGCTAAATTGTTAGCCTCTGTGGCTTCTAGACGCCGACAGTAATGTTAATATTGCCGTTGCTTAGCAGCGGTGATCCCACGACTTAACCACTTGAACGCCAAGCATATTGTGTACACGACTTCCCATGTTGTAAATACGAGTTCATGAGTTTCATTTGAAAGCACTGTAAGAAGTGGACGTAGTCATCGTGACGTCACCCATTGGTTTGTGGACTGCCGTTTTCAAGACTCGAGTTTGGCATTTTGGCCGTCGCCATCAGAGGAGTCGCCCCCTGCTGGCTATTAGAAAGAATGCAAGTTTAAGGCACTTAAGTATTGGCTTCACTTTTCAGACCCGGAGGTAGCCCACTGTTTGGGGCGTGGGTTTGTGTCTGGGAAATGTTGTTCAGTGTTGCACAGCACAGAAACCTTAAACTTGGCAACATGGCCAGGGCTGAAAGCCAAATCTTTATCTGCTAGGCTGTGATATTGTCTTGCTAACCAGCTCCAGCTTTAAAACTCATGTTCATTTATTACACAAAGTCGTCGTAAATCACGCGTTACGGCTCTGTAGTTCGTCAAAGTTTTCCATCTGCCATGTATTTCAGCTCTGCGTATTACTGTTAATATACAGTATTACCTCTCCTTTAGGAAATGTGCATGTTTGTGTATTCGCTAAAGTCTTAATGTAGGTTGTAAAATGATTTTAACAAACATATAAAACAGGAAACTTTGCTCAGTTTAATGTTGCTCACATTTCTTCAGTTTGGCCTGAAACCTCCCACTGTCAGCCCAAAGGAAACACACATCTGCTAATGGTGGGGAGAGAGTTTGTTTATTTTGTGTGTCTGTAAGTGAATGAGTGAGTGAGTGAAAGAGAGACTGAGTGAGTGAGTGAGTGAGAGAGTGAGTGACTCGGCAGGAGGTTGTGTGTTTATGTGTGTGTGTCGATGGATGTGTGTGTATGCGTTGGCCGACACAATGAGAACTAAACTGGTATCATTACCAGCAACTGAGTGTGTGTGTCCAAGTGAGGCGGACAACTGTAGCAGATCTGTGACTATATTTTCTCAGGTCCAGGGATGAGGTGTCACACCGCAGGGGTCAATCACACACGTGCATATTTAAATAAACCAGGGCTGTGGCGTCTGGTGCGAACTTAAAGGGGAACACCAACTAAATTAAGAATTCCAATATGCTATTTCAATGGCCTAGGAAAGTTACACAATTAGTATTTGTGAACATGAGCTACTCTCTCTCAAAGCCGGAAACCAGAGAAGTAAGTCTCAAACTTCTGATGTCGTTGGGCACCCAATTTGATCTGTTATCAGGCCATTAAATATTAAATATTAAAACAGTCACTAAAAGCCCCATAGATGTGGCTCATCTAGGGGCCTACTACGTTGTAAAAGTGAAAGTGAAACTTAAAAGCAACAGGTTCTAATATGTCTTAAAACTGAATGAAAGCTCACGTTTTGAACACAAACAAAAAGGCTTCTTTAGGTTTAGGCAACAAAAACACTTAAGTTCAGGGAAAAACATTATATTTTGGGTTAAAATAACTACGAACACAAAGACGACTATACATTGTTGGTTTCACACAGGATGCAAACTCTGGTCTCCTGGGTGAAAACCTGGTGTTTTGTGTCCCATCCATCATCCCTGACCTCCAGCCCTTATGGCGTTTCATGCTGTCTATACTACAGCGCCTCACTTCTGCTTCTGCTCCTGTCATAATTGCTACAGTAGCTAGAGGTCGCTGTCATGTTCTTTTATACCTTCTTTCGGTGATCTACCGTGTGAATAGATGATAAAACCTACTAGTGGGTGTAGTAGGCCCCTATTGACCCACATCTATGAGGCTTACAGCGACTGATAACACCTATTTAATAGCCTAACTACAGTCTAATCAGCTGCATAGTGTATAAAGTGTGGAGCTGCTCCATAGACAATGAATGGTAGACTGATTTTGTGGAACCACAGAATGTTTGTTTTCTTTTTTATACCCAAATGAGCTTTATTACATTGTAATGTTGTCAGTTGTGAAACAGAAAATGTTCCCATATACTCAGATCATTCCCCTGGGTGCTCTCAGTGTCATCTGTAACATCTGTCCTCATTCATTGTCTATGGAGCAGCTCCACACTTTATACCCTATGACATCCCAGGTTTGAGTTTTTAGCTTTTGGGATTTGGGAGAGAGTTGTTCATGTTTACTAATATTTTTTGGACTGTCTTAGAGCATAGGAATAACATGAATTTTGAAAATGGGTGTAGTTCCCCTTTAAAAGGTGACTGATTTGAGGTAGAATAAATTCCTCAGGGAATTGCTAACCAGAATGATTATACATGTTTATACAAGTCACTTTTAAGCATGTGTCTTCATAGCCTAGAGATGGGTTACAAATGGAGAAAAAGTGATAAACATTTACATAAAGCAGCCAGCAGATGATTTTGTGGTAAAAAATACTTGACTTGTTCCATGATGTGAGTTTCCAATCAACAACATTTATCACTATTTCACTTTAAGTGGACTGTTGTGTGATCCTTTGCTGCAAAAACAACCGAATTTTTGCATTACTCATCTCATCATCAAATCTCTGCAGCGGTTTATTTTGCTTGGCTTAGCCCCGTATCGTAAGTTGCAAAAATGCCCCCTCCCCACCCCTTAAACCGTTTCCAGGCTGTATGTGTTCCCTCAGTTTGAAATACTTATACTCATGCGGATTGAATGGCATTACACAATCGCGTGTAACGTATAATGTGCACACCCAACTTTCAGAGGACTGTTTCATGTTAAATGACTTCAAAGGGGCCTCTATGGTTACCACCATAATAATGGACACTGGCTCTAGATGGCGAATGCACCATCCATCCACTTCTTCTGTTTCCTAGAGTTTCCAACACAGTAACGTAGATCTAAGAAACTCAAGTGCAGTGTAATCAACACACCGGGAAGCTTTCGATGCAGTCTTTACACTACCATTTTGCCCACAGTGTGTGCTTCTTACTGTGTGTGCTGTATGTATGTTTAGGTGTGGTGGTGGTGGTGGGCTCCTTTTTGCACAGTACGGTCTGCAGTATCGGGTTTGCCCCCCTGCATACATTAACAGCATGTTTGTCCCTAAAATTACACTGAGCTACAAAAATAGGCAATATGTAAACAAGGATTGATTTTGTTTGCACAACCTGGTCTATTTGAAGAAGTCCGGCCTCAGCAGGAGGCTGCAGTGGCCCACTCTCTCCAGACAGAGGTGTTCAGGGGAACATATTTCCATCTGTCCCTCTTTAACCTCTCTGATCACAGACACATCTGATTAAAACATAGTTTGTTAGCTTCACCTTTAATTAACCTGATGCGCGTGTACTAGTCTGCATATCTTTTATGTAGTGTTTTTTGCTGTTAAATGTAAAGCGTGTTGTGATTGTTTGTCTTTACTACTTGCTTCTGTTGTTGTATTGCCTGACACTTGTTTGTCTGATACTATCTGTTGATTGTGTGCCTGTCTGCATTTTTATTTCATATAATGCTTGTTGTCATTTGTAATGCTTATCATGTATGCCAGTGCATCAAGAGGCTTTGCCTTTTTGCCAGGCCGACATTGTAAATAATAATTTGTTCTTAATTGACTTGCCTGGTTAAAAATAAAGGTTAAATAAAATAAAAATAGATACAAATTTGAACCATAACTCTTCAGCATGCTGAAAACAGACTTATTTATCCTGAATTATTTAATGACATTGCAGGGAAAGGGAATATAATTATGTCTACATAGAAACCTTGTTTATTAGGGCTGTGTATTGGCAAGAATCTGACGATACGATACGTATTACGATACAGGGGTTACGATTCAATATACTGCGATATATTGCGAATACTGTTAGCAAGGCGATATATTGCAATTTTTTAAAAATCAAATTTTAGGAAAACTGTCATAGCATGAAGAACACACCACCATATGCATAAAATCTGAGGGAAAAAAACTTTTTTATGCAATCAGAACAGTGCGATCCGCATTTGCATTTTAACAGTCCCTTAACATCCAATGTCATTAACATCCAACGTCATAGCACTATACAGTGTTTTTGAGAATCAATACAGTATCACAAGACATAATCTTTTATATGTTTTTTTAAGCGTCTTAATAACGCTTTTGTCCATCAGTCCATCTTGTTGCTAAATAATAATTAATGTGCTGCTAAAGACATGTAAATCGTAAATTGTGATGTGTTTTGTTTTTTGTCTGATGGGTCTTACTTATTTGTCTGTCTGTCTATGGTAAAAGTATGTCTATTGTATGTGTACTTTTTCTAAAACTGAGCTGCCTATGGATGCAAAATGAATTTCAGTGCAAACTGACAATAAAGTTGTATCGTATCGTAATACACCGATATTTGATATTTTCTTACACCACTATTGTTTGTTTAACTATTTAACTATCTAATAAGATCTTACTTGCTTATTTAAACTTTAATAAGCTTATCCAAATTAAATTATTTTTCCCCCCAAACAATCATAATATTCTTGTAATTAGATAGTATAACTAAGTGAGTTCATTGTGACACTACTTGCTGTTAGTGCACTGACTATACCTTCTGTGAAATCATGATATTCAGACAGTCTTTCCTTAATATTTGCAGTGATATTTACAGTAGAATATTTAGCTACACTCTTTGTGTTATAAGTATGATCATAATTGGCCTATCACATGATCTGATTAAAGTACCAAACATAAAAGTACACATTATGCAGAATAATGTATATTATTGGATTATACTTATTGATGCATTAATGTGTTCATCACTTTTTAATCTATAATAATACATCATTTATTCGTTGATTATATTTTGTATTAATAATCTGAATCTGTAAAGTAACTAAAGTTATTAAATCAATGTAGTGGAGTAAAAAGTACAATATTTCTCTCTGAGATGTAGTGGAGTAGAAGTAGAAAGTATCAGAACATGGAAATACTCAAGTAAAGTACAAGTACCTCAAAATTGTACTTGAGTAAATGTACTTAGTTACTTTCCACCACTAAGTACATGTTATACTGTTGTGTTTTTCTAAGCATTCTTTACTGCTCCTGTTGGATAAAATAATTGTTGATTATTTAACTGCAAAGTAGTAATGTGTTTTTGATACCTTCACTTTTTTTTGCATTAAATCATACTGGGATGTTTGCTGAAATTGATTGGATGTGGCACAGCCCTACCTAGAAAAATTTCCACCAGCTGCCACATGTTCTGATATATAGTTTATTGTTAATAACTAACTGAAGTTATTGTCCATATTAGAAAATATCATGTCGGTTATGTATATGGCACCAGAATAGCCCATGCTTTACATGCTGAAACAATACATAGGCATTGTTACACTTGATTAAAGTGCAACCGATGCAAGGTATATAGGACTTCTAGCCATAGATAATTTGCAGACCTTGTCCCTGGTTAGGCTTTAAGAAAAAGAAAATATTATTATTTTTTTTAAATTAAACTTTAATAAGCTTATCCAAATTAAATCCCCCAAACAATCGTAATATTCTTGCAATCACATAGTATAACTAAGGTACTCATACGTGAGTTTATAGTGACACTTCTTACTGTTAGTGCACTGACTACCTCCTGTGACATGATATTCAGATATTAATATTTGCAGTGATATTTACAGTAGAATATTTAGCTATACTTTTTGTGTTATAAGTATGATGATAATTATAATAACTGTGTCCTCTGTCTGACACAGCAACAACCAAGCCTGAATTCACAACACAAATAAACAAGTTACAGAGACTCTATAAGCATGAAATCAGATGTCTGTTATAGGACAAAGAATTGTGATGGTTTGGGGAAAGTAAACACTAATAAAACTGAGCATTTCTTGTTAAACCCACTTCTTTTCGGTCCATCAATGTATGATATTATTATGAGGAGAACATGCAGACATGGATGCACTGTTAAGAATGTCCCAGTAAAATAACAGTAAAGAAATGGCAGCATAAGTGTTGCCTTTATGTTACTGTAAAATTAACATTATTATACTGTCGATGAAATGTACAGCTTTGTACTGTTAATGAAAAAATACAGTTTGAACTGTTTTTTTTTTATTAATTTCACAGTATTTTACAGTTAATTTACTGTTTAAAGATACATTATATAGCTGTTACACTGAGCCTATCACATGTTCGGATATATTGTTTATTGTTAATATAATTGAAGTTATTGTCCATATTAGAAATATCATGGTGGTTATGTATATGGCACCAGAATAGCCCATGCTGTACATGCTGAAACATTTGCTGTGCAACAGATCAGCCAAACAAACCCAACTCAGATTCTTACTCCAGTCTAGTTAGTAAACTTAACCACACAATCTCACAATGTGAAACACCCCCAGACAGGCTATTATATGTATATGCTTTCATGCCATCTGTCACCTCATTCCGCTGCAGCTGAAAGAAGTTGTTGAGATAGTTGGAGTTGAGAGAAGAGCTGAGCTCCGCCGCTGCGGGAGTCTGCTTGCTGAAGCCGAGATCCGGGTGGGAAGAGTTGGGTTCGGGTCTGAAGGCGTCAAAGGCGCTGGTCTGGTGGTGGGGGTCTTGTAAGGAGAGATAGACCCAGTTGAGGAGCTGCGCAGGCTGGTACACGGAGGCACTCGTGTCTATGGCAGACAACAAGCTCATCTTTCAATTCAAATGGCTCAACTTGGATTTTCCACCGCTTGTTTCTTCTTCTTCAGACTGCTCTCAACTCTTCGTCCCCTTGTGCTCCTCTTTTCTTCCCGTAAAGGCGCCCTGTGTCCTCCTCACGCCGGGAGCCTCGTCCCAGTTAGATGTTACTCAAAAAGTCATTGCGCTAACATGTCAGTATCAAAAGTTTTCCCCCTGCTCCCCATGCTCCGCTATCTGCCTTTATTGCAGCGGGGCAGAGAGAGGCGCTTTGAATATGTAATGAGGACGGCTCTGCGTCACAGGGGGACGTCAGCCAATCAGCGTCTGGCTCTCATGAATATTAATTTACTGGCCATACTGGAGGAGACAAATGGTTCATCTGGCTGTTCTATAGCTCCTAAAATCAACATCTCAGCTTTACCAGGAGATTAATAAATATATATTGCGATACTGTTAGCAAGGTGATATATTGCGATTTTTTTTAAATCAAATTTTTGGAAAACTGTCATAGCATGAAGAAGACACCACCATATACATAAAATCTTTTTCATGCACTCAGAACAGTGCGATCTGCATTTGACAGTCCCTTAACATCCAATATCACTAACATCCAACGTGGTAGCACTATATAGTGTTTTTGAGAATTGATACAGTATCACAAAACATAATATTCAATATTTTAGATTAATAAATATTAATAAATATTCTGCCACATCAGGTTATAAAATAAAAACAATTTAATAGACTATCTCGCAGCCATATGATGCACTATACTATATGATGCACTATACTCATTTTTAACAGTCTCTTCTGCACTATATTCACTTTTTTAATAGTCATGTATCACAGTTGTTACCCTGCACTATATTCAGTTTTAACAGTTTTCTTCATCTCCTTGTATTTTTATATCTGGTATATTTTTTTTTTACTTTGTACTTTGCACTACTAACTTTTATACTGCCTTTTTACTAACATGTTTTGCACTATGGAACTGTGATGCTGGAAACTTGAATTTCCCTCGGGATCAATAAAGTTACTATCTATCTATCTATCTATCTATCTATCTATCTATCTATCTATCTATCTATCTATCTATCTATCTATCTATCTATCTATCGTTCTATCTATCGTTCTATCTATCGTTCTATCTATCTATCTATCTCTCTATTACTTGTATCATTAATAACATTTGTTTGTCTATAGGTGTTGAAAAAGTGCTGTGTGAGAAACAGGGGGTGGTGAAAGGTGTTTTGTTTATTCAGGGACAGAGGTGAGTAGTTGCACCTAACTGACTACTTGGAGTGTCCCTGTTGACTTTTGTTGATTTAGTTGAGGCCCTGACATTAAACCTGCAGTAGGCAGAATGTTTTTGGCATCATTGGGCAAAAAATTCCATAATAATGTTTCAGCATATTGTAATTCAAGTGTTCTGAGAGATAACTAAACTTCTGCACCTCCTCATGGCTCTGTTTTCAGGCTTTAAAAAATCTATCCCGTGATGGGAGACTTTGGCCAATCAGAGGTAATTTCAGAGAGAGAGAGAGCGTTCCCATTGGCTGTTCATTCAACGGAGGCAACTGTCAATCACTGGCAAACTGATCAAATGGTCAAACTAGGCAGCGCTGATCCAATATGAATCAATATTCTGTTACTGTAATGCCTATTTCTCTGCTTGAATGTTTTCAGAAACATCTTTTAGTGTACTGTTTAGCTGTAAAATGAGAAAGTTTGCTCTGGCTGGTGGGCGGTGCTTGGTATTTCCTCAACTGATCTGCCAAGTCACAAACTTTCTCATTTTACAGCAAAACAGTACACTACAAAATGTTTCTGAAAACATTTGATGCCAGAAATAGGTAAAACAGTAGCAGAATATTGATTAATATTTGATCAGCGCTGCCTAGTTTGACCGTTTGATCGTAGTTTGTGAGTGATTGACAGCTGCTCAGAGACGGCAAGGCTCCAGCTCGGCTCTGATTGGTTGTTTTCCTCCGGTCTGTGAAATCTTTCAGATGCCGTTAGGAGCACCGGAGGACACAGAGGAACATGATTTTATTCAGATTACCTGTCTCATGCACTACTGTCAGGATATAGTGACCGTTATAAAAATTACTTTTTTAAATCATATTTGCTCCAATCTACCCACTGTTGCTTTAATAAAATACAAATTAGTATATTATGTCTGAGCTTTATGTATCATGTATTACTTAATTACTTGTAACATATATCATTAAAAACATTTGTTTGTCTCTAGGTGTTGAAAAGTGTTTAGTGAGAGAGAGAGGAGTGGGGAAAGGTGTTTTGTTTATTCAGGGACAGAGGTGAGTAGTTGCACCTAACTGACTAATATCTGAAGTGTCCCTGCAGATTTATGTTAATCTAGTAAAGGCCCTAAAATTAAGTTAAGTCAAGTCAAGTTTATTTGTATAGCCCAAAATCACAAATCACAAATTTTGTCTCGGGGGGGCTTTTCAAACTGTACAGGATACGACACCCTCTGTCCTTTACAGTACGACCCTCTCTTAACAGTGTTTCACTTATAGCTAACTAATTTCCAAAATCTGTCTCTAATGTTGATCAGCCGCCTGGAAAATATTCCTGCATGTGTGCAACAACAGAAACGCTGGATCATGGGTGAATAAGCAGAAGACACGATCAATCAAATCAATCAATAAAATCAGCATCTCAACACCAGCCCCAGGCCTCTCTCAGGCCCTCTATTGAGCATGCATGTCCCAGCCTCCAAGCCAACCTGAGGATGGCAGGCAGGCTTGTATGGTGTGGAGAAAACTTTAAAAAGGGCTCCCTCTTGTGGCAAATGTCCTTCACACACACAAACAGTACAGGTGTGTAATTCCTAACAGGATAATCTTCTTGCAAAGGTAGGACTAGTGATGTGGAGGTATATAATATACAGTAATATAATATACTCATTAGTATACATAATACACAACATTTTATTATTATTATTATTATAGTTAGTTAATCTTTATTGACAAACTCGAAGTCCATTAGAAAAACATAAAACACAAACAACAATACATACATTAAAATAGAAACGTATTATTATTATTATTATTATTATTACTACTAATATTATTCTTATTCGTATTATACTTCTTCTTATTAAAAGTATTATTATTAAGATTATAATTATTATTACTATTATTATCAGTAGTAGTAGTAGTGTAATTATGAATATTATTATTGTCATTATTATTACAATTATTATTATTATTATTATTATAGTTAGTTAGTGAGTTAGTTAATCTTTATTGACCGACTCGAAGTCCATTAGAAAAACATAAAACACAAACAATAATACATGCATTAAAATAGAAACGTATTATTATTGTTGTTCTTATTACTAATATTATTCTTATTCGTATTATACCTCTTCTTATTAAAAGTATTATTATTAAGATTATAATTATTATTACTTTTATTATCAGTAGTAGTAATGTTATTATGAATATTATTATTGTCATTATTATTGTCATTATTATTATTATTGTTATTATTATAGTTAGTTAGTGAGTTAGTTCATCTTTATTGACCGACTCGAAGTCCATTAGAAAAACATAAAACACAAACAACAATACATACATTAAAATTGAGACATTTGAGAAATGTTAGACATATGTTACATAAAGGGAACATGAATGACATGATGGAAAATGTGTCACCTAGTATGTCACAATAGGTCTATTATTTCACAGGTGTGTTGCTACTTAAATATGAACCACCTATCGATTTGTGTTTACTGACACACAGACACACATTTACCAACTCTTAACAATCTGATTAGATTTATAATAACAATTATTATTATTATTATTATTATTATTATTATAGCTAGTTAGTCTATCTTTATTGACAGACTCAAAGTCCATTAGAAAAACATACATTCAAATAGAAACTTATTGTTCTTATTTTTACTATTATTCTTATTATTAAAATCTATATTATTATTACTGTTATTATCAGTAGTAGTATTAATAGTGTTGTTATTATCATTATTATTATTAATATAATAATAATGATAATAATAATAATAATAATATGGTTAGTTAGTTTATCTTTATTGACAGACTCAAAGTCCATTAGAAAAACATACATTCAAATAGAAACTTATTATTATTTTTACTATTATTATTATTATTATTATTATTAAAATCTATATTATTATTACTGTTATCACTATCAGTAGTAGTATTAATAGTGTTATTATTATTATTATTATTATTATATTATGGTTAGTTAGTTTATCTTTATTGAAAGACTCAAAGTCCATTAGAAAAACATACATTCAAATAGAAACTTATTATTATTAAATTTTACTATTCTTATTATTATTAAAGTCTATATTATGATAACCGTTATTATTATCAGTAGTAGTATTGATAGTGTTGTTATTATTAGTATTATTTTTATTATTTATTATATATTATTTTTAATAATTGTTATTATGAATCTAATCAGATTGTTAAGAGTTGGTAAATGTGTGTCTGTGTGTCAGCAAAAAAGAATCGATAGGTGGTTTATTTTTAGGCAGCAACACGCCTGTGAAATAATAATAGACCTATTGTGACACACTCGATGACACATTTTCCATCATGTCATACATGTTCCCTCTTTACGTAACATACTGTACGTCTAGCTATGAAGAACACATATTTGTTGTTGTCACATGGTGAGAGGACGGCTGTCAGTCAATGATGGGTGGATTCCTTATATGGAAACTATGAGTCCCACCCATTCCTGTTAGTTAAGTACAGTCAACACCGCTGTTGGTCAGAGAAACACGTCCTCCAGGAAGAGATCTACAACAAGCAGACTAAATAAAGTAAGTGCTAAAACCAAACTAAATACTCAAACGAGCCAAGCTAGAATAACGAATGATACATTATAAGTTGTATTTGGGTTAAGCAGCGTCTATGTGTGGAGTGGTTTCGCTCTTCTCACCGCTGTCGTCAAGCTGCCGACGTTACTGCTCAGCTCCTAGAGAGGCGTCTTTAGCTCTGTAGCTCAGAGACTCTTTAAGGCTGCTAAGTGCTCGTCTTGGTCGCAGCTTCACTTTGCTGCTGGCATTCATGTTCGTTTATTTATGGTTAGCCTGTTCGCTAGCTGAGCTCCGACGTTAAGTTAAGCAGGGTTCAAGAGACGGCTGGTGTAGTCTTATTATGTAAATTGGCTTTGGAGGTAATGAGCTCTAGTACAGGAGATTTGTTCATACAGGCCTGAAGCATTAATCTTAGCATGCGCAAAGTTCAGAAGAAACTTTAGTTCCTATTACAGCCAAGTTGACTAACTTAATCTGCACAGTGTTAAACTCTTAAGTGCAGTGTACTCACTAAGCAACATAAATATAATAAATAGTATAAAACTAGAAATGTTCCTAAGTTTTAAAGCGAGTGAGCTGACACGCCCAGCCCAGTCCAACATAATGGAGCAAGATGAAGACAGGATATTCAAGATGTCAGCCAATAGTAACAGTCTTGTAAGACTTTAGGATGTTGTAGGTTTTTTTTTGTGTGCAAAACCTTTCACCCTAAAACAATAATTATCTTTACTAGCACCCCAACCCCAAATATTCTGTTACTGCAATAAATATTCTACCACATCAGGTAATAAAATAAAACAATTTAATAGCCTATCTTGCAGCCATATAATGGCATGTACTTGTATCATTAATAACATTTGTTAGTCTATAGGTGTTGAAAAAGTGCTGTGTGAGAAACAGGGGGTGGTTAGAGGTGTTTTGTTTATTCAGGGACAGAGGTGAGTAGTTGCACCTAACTGACTACTTTGAGTGTCCCTGTTGACTTTTGTTAGTTTAGTTGAGGCCCTGACATTAAACCTGCAGTAGGCAGAATGTTTTTGGCATCATTGGGCAACAAATTCCATAATAATGTTTCAGCATATTGTAATTCAAGTGTTCTGAGAGAAAACTAGACTTCTGCACCTCCTCATGGCTCTGTTTTCAGGCTTTACAATATCTAGCCCAAGACGGGAGACTTTGGCCAATCACAGGTCATTTCAGAGAGAGAGAGAGCGTTCCTATTGGCTGTTCATTCAACGGAGGCAGCTGTCAATCACTCGCTAACTCTGATCAAACGGTTAAATTGGGCAGCGCTGATCAACTATGAATCAATATTCTGTTACTGTAATGTCTATTTCTTACCTCAAATGTTTTCAGAAACATCTTGTAGTGTACTGTTTAGCTGTCAAATGAGAAAGTTTGCTCCAGCTGGTGGGCGGTGCTTGGTATTTCCTCAACTGATCTCAACATGCCGGCTGCCGGGTCACAAACTTTCTCATTTTACAGCAAAACAGTACACTACAAGATGTTTCTGAAAACATTTTATGCCAGAAATAGGTAATACAGTAGCGGAATATTGATTCATATTTGATCAGCGCTGCCTAGTTTGACCGTTCGATCGGAGTTCGAGAGTCATTGACAGCTGCTCAGAGACGGCAAGGCTCCAGCTCGGCTCTGATTGGTTGTTTTCCTCTGCTCTGTGAAATCTTGTATATATGACCTTAGGATGTGGTAATTTGGTTATTTTTTATTTTTTGTAAAACCTTTGACCCTGAAACAAACATTATCTTTTCTAGCACGCCAACTCCCTAAGAAAATATGGCTGTGCATTGGTGTTGCAGCTGTGCATTGTGGTTTTGTCAGGTCACAGTTGATGAAATGTGTGATGAAGTATGTTTACAGGCACAGTTGAGTTTGAGCCAGCATCAGTGTTACAGTGCTACTGTGTTGGACATAAGCAGAAGGGCATGATGAGGAAGTGTTCAGAGGTTAAAAGTAGTTATGTATTAGTTCAATCCAGAGTCATTGTGCCTGGATGATTTTTGCCCTACAAAATTAAATAAATGCTGTATTTACTAAATGCTTCTATATCTCATTTGATTTGGATTTGACCTCTGTATTTTACAGGGGAGCTACCTGGTAGCTTTCCTGCTCTGTATGCTTAGTCAAACACAGCAACGTCTGTTTTTTTTTCTGTGTGCATAAAATGCAAAACAGAGAGGACTGTTCCACAAAGTCCACTGAAGTCAGTCTTACCATGGAACAAGCAGACATATTTGAACACAGGCTTTTCATACTGAGCTTAACCAAAAAGAAAGTTTCCTCTCCACCCCACCACTAAAAATGTCTGTGATCCAAAGTCCCCGGAGTGAAGACTTTCACAATTCATTAGATTGCAGTGACACTGCCACTGCCATTGCTGCTTCCAAAAGCAAAGACTAGTGAGTAAAGCACTACACTTAGTCAAGTAACTTGTCCTATAAAGCCACCTGGTATTGTATGTCCAATATAACAACAAACTCTATACTTCTACTATATTTTTGTGCACCACTCCTGGAAAATTCAGATTTTTCATGTCTTGGTCATATCTGCCCTGAGGCTGAGGAGGGGCAGGTTTAAACTACATTTTTTCAAGTCTCTTGTAGCTATGTCAATATATTCAATATGTTTTGAGGGGGCCATAAACAGCGTAGTGTTCTTTCTTTTCATTGCCCTTTATCAACAGATGCAATACCTTTCTGTCTATGTGGCTGCACAAGATGATTCTTACATTTTATTATCATAGGTCATGTTTGGCAGCTGTTTGATTGACAGTTCTGTTTTTCTTCTTAAAGCCATGAGCTACCCTGGATACCCCCCTCAGCAAGGCGGATACCCCCAACAGCCTGGGGGTTACCCTCCACAGCAACCCGGCGGCTACCCACCTCAGCCTGGAGCTTACCCTCCCCAAGCTGGAGGTTACCCGCAGCAGCCAGGCGGCTACCCTTCTCAACCTGGTGGTTACCCTCCACAGGCAGGAGGCTACCCTCCACAGGCAGGAGGCTACCCTCCACAGGCAGGAGGCTACCCTCCACAAGCTGGTGGCTACCCACCACAGGCTGGAGGCTACCCACCACAGGCTGGAGGCTACCCACAGGCACCACCGCAAGGTAAGCCACACTGTTGAAGGAATAGTTTGACATTTGTAAAATATATTAGCGAAAAACTGCCTACATTCTCATCTAGCACATACAGAGCAACACAATCATCCCAATAGATGATTTAAAAGTATGTGCAGAAAAGATAAGTTGAAGTGAAACAGAGTGTTGAGTAAGACTAAGATATTCTGTCTCAGAAAGGGTGAGTCAGTTATGTCGTGTTTGCAGGCAGAAGGGACCACGAGACGTATAGTTAACAGAGTGGAATTTTTTTCCCTCAAAAACAAACAGACCTCTGCTGTTGCTAAGACAAGGAAGTCCCACAGTCCATCTTTCACATAGTACTCCCATTCTCTGTCCAGCTCTATGTCACCTACACGGAAACTAGTTGGAAAGTGAGAAAAAGGAAGTTCTGCTTAGACGGGTCATTCCTGTCTTTGTCTAATATTCTCAATATTTTCCGGTATTTAGTAGCACATCTAGTTTCAGTGCCTGTTCAAAAAATGCCAGCTCAGAACACCCAGGTCTCGGTTACTCCCAGTCAAAAACATCAGTGAAATACACTTAGCGGAGACGATTTCTAAATAGTTTCTTGCTTTGACATAACCACTGCGGAAGTATTTTGCTGGCGGTAACATTATTACAGTAGTGTTATATAGGGGTAGAAAGAAAATCGATTCACCCATGTATTGCAACTTTTTTTTTTTACGATTTGAAATTGATTCTTTAATGCCAGAATCAATATATTTGCTTCATTTGAGTCTACACGGAGGCAGAAGGAAGTTACTGCTTTTATTGTTGTAGTCTGAGTAACGTTTTATCCGTTCCGTATCTGTCAACCAAAACACACAAACGCAGCTGCTAGCCGAAACTAGAAAGTAGAGAATGGCGCAGGGTCCACGTGGATACGACCTGCACATTTTAAATCCAAAGTGCTAAACACTACACATTCAGTAAAGTATGGAAACACTTTGGGTTTCACAAATTACCAGGAAAAGCAGAGCTAGACATGATGGCTAAATCTGCATGCTAACTCTGTCATGGACAGCTTAACGTTATCGTATTGCAGTAACGTGCGGTCAAGCCAGCCGCCACTCGCATCTTCGTGCTCAAATCGGCCGACGCTACTTAAAAATTGCAATACATATCGAATTGGCACCCGAGTATCGTGATAGTATCGAATCGGGTGACAGGTGTATCGTCCCGGCCCTAGTGTTATAAGTTAGTATCAGTCTGTTACTGGGGAAATACCGTCTTACTCACGGGGAAAAATCACACACAGGTTGCAACTTACTCACGGTCACACCGGTGTAAAACACTCGATTCGATTCTGCTTCCAGTTGGCTATCCGTTCGTGTTGACTCAGGGAAACGAAGAAGAGTTTGATTGTAAAGTGAACGGCAGTCAGTGAGCCAAAGCCATTCAGATTGATTGCTCGGCTCCCAGTAGGCTCCAAGTATTGCTGCTTGCAGCATTGTCAGGGGGCTCGAGCTCGTTCAGAGCACGGAGCTGCGGTCTGCCCGCTGTGGACGACATGTTTGTCTCAGTCAGCAGAGCCCTGAAGCCCACAGAGCGCTGTGTGCTTGATTATTCAAAATTTTAAAACGTTCAACTTGTTGAAACTTGTCCAAATCGCACCAAATTCGACACATCACGTCTTTATAGTTAGATTAGATGAATCCTCAACTTTCCTGAACAGCTTTGTCTTTGTTGTGTGCTGCAGGCAGCTGGGGAGGTGGCCCTGCTGGTGGATATCCGTCCATTGGTCTTGACCAGTTATCCAATCCTGGATACAATGCTGGCATGGTAAGTTTAGCCTAAAAAAATCCCCTGCACCCTGAAAATTCTAAATATATGTGTAATGCAACGTCATCAGATTACTGCGTTGAATATTCCAGTTAGAATTAATCACACAGCCATTCATGGGATATCACATCCTTTGAGTTACGGTAAGACTTTTCCAAACATCTGCGACTTAAAATCCTCAGCATCACCATTTTCTCTGTCAGCTTCTTTTCCTAGGTCTCTTGCACGTCACATACTTCATTCTTATTCATGCTTCTTAAACCCATCAATCTATTGCGACTTTTTTTAATCCTTTTTACTTTTCTGAGTCAGTGTCTTGTCTATGTTGTTTTCTCCTTCTCTGTTATTAGATATATGAATTTCCATCTTATTATATAGCACGGCCACACTTTCTTTGGATACTTCTACATAGTGTAACTGGAAGAAGTTCAAAACATCTGGAACGTTAACTTCAGTTTCTCCTCTGAAGTTAGATCCGGGGATGGAGGGGCATTTACTTGGAAATGAGTTAAATGTGGATTAATTCTATAAATATGATAAATAAATCTAATCCAAAAAAGGTGTGACCAGCTCCTTTTGCTTTGCATGAAATCATCTTCAAACTTCTGTACACATATTATTGGATGCCAATCTTTCTAAATCACAGGCCAACCAGTTCTCTGGGGGTTATCCTCAAAACCCGTCCATGTTCGCCCAAGCTCCCGGGGGGTACCCACCTGCCGCTCAGCCTAGCGGGTATGGTGCCCCCATGCCTAACCAACAGTCATATGGCCTGTACCCACAGCCAGGAGGAGGCATGCAACACCCCCAAGGCCCAGGGATGGGCTACCCTGGTCAGCCTGGCCAGCCAATGCCCGGATACCCTCGTGCACCATCGCCCAACCCACCCATGCCTGGTTATGGAGGAGCACCGGCACCTATGCCAGGTTACCCAAAGGTCCCTTCACCAAATCCATCCATGCCAGCCTACGGAGGAGGAGGAGGAGGCGGCATGCCGATAGCTCCAGCTGTCAATGTAAGAAACACTGGAAATACTTTTTGACCCTAGAGGTTTCAAAAAATAAATATCGGCCCTGTTATGGCCCTCTGTTTTTATGTGTTAAATTACCCACACACTTTTATACATTTACAATGTAATGTCTTAAAACTGATTAAAGTTTTGAACTGTGGAAATTTCTGTATTGTTATCTCAGAGAGGATTCAGGGGAACAATCAAGGACTTCCCTGGAGCTGACCCACTTAGAGATTGTGAGGTCCTGAGGAAGGCCATGAAGGGCTTTGGTGAGTGCTTTGGGCAGAGAGCTTAATGATATCCTCCGGATACACATGATTCACTTGATGTTGTGTTCTATCTGTATTCTTCTTGGCAGCCCCTTATTAATTATTAAAGACTTTCTTTAGTCGAGAATAGCCTTAATTTTTCTTAGATTACAGCTTTTGTATGTAGAAAGATATTTGTCATTTTCAAGTACTAGTGATGTGACTTTTTCTGTCCCGATAGCGATACCTGGGCTTTGGGTATCGGCTGATACCGAGTACCAATTCAATCCCAGTGTTTAATTAACAAGCTGTATGCATCACTGTTTTTAGTGACTGGGATTCTTTTATATATAAGACAACATAAGGCTTGTCTTAAACGTTACTTTCCTAACTTTGTAAGACAAAATGTAACAAATAAATACATAGACATTCATTTACTGAATTGTTATTTCTTAGTAAAATAATAAATCATACACAAGTAATCTTCAAAATTAACAGGAATTACAATTCAGGTGTAAATCTTTTTAATGCAGCAACAAATTGGTCAAAACTTAAACAGGACTTGAAATGCCAGTTCATAATGTATATAAAATACAAACATAGAATTGAATTGAATAGATCGGCCCCATTGTCACTGATATCCCACCCAACTATCTGAGTCAGTATCGGCCCGATATCCGATATTGGTGCATCCCCACTAAGTTCTTATGAAATGTTTTAAATTGGAATTTAGACATGTTTCTTCATGTGTGATGTCTTTCTGATTTGACATCGTGGTCTTGTCTGTTCAGGAACTGATGAGCAAGCCATCATCGACTTGCTGGGGAGTCGCTCCAACAGGCAGCGTGTGCCTTTGCTCAAAGCCTACAAAACGTCCTACGGGAAGGTAACAGTTCTGTTTGTGCTGCTTATTGAGTTTATATGTTGTTTATGTGATCCCTGATGCCATTTTCCATTTGGAGAGTATTTACTTGACATAAATAATGTTTACAAAACAAACACCATTTCTCAATATATAATCATACGTGGCTCAGTGTGCATTCTACTAGCATTACGCAGTGGTGACAAGCAGACAACAGGTGCTAGTGCTGCCAGTAAAATGGAGAGAGGATTGGATGTCCTCAGAGCCCATTATAGCTATGCCACATACCCTCTTGTAGTAAGTTTTTCACAACAGCAGTTAATGATGGTTTTGAGTTTCCATTTTCAGGATCTGGTTAAGGACCTGACTTCAGAACTGTCTGGAGACTTTAGGAAGATGGTCATGGCCACGTTGAAGACCCCAGCGCAGTTTGATGCCTCTGAGCTCCACAGTGCCATAAAGGTAAGTGCTCAGGAACAATTGATCAATTGCTCTCAGTATTTCCAGGTTATAATGTGGTTATGCATTGTAAAAATATTTGCATACGTCTCATTATTAGGTCTGAATGAAGATTCCCTAATCAAAAATAAACAGGCTGGCTCCTACAGGGCCAGAGGATGAGGTTGTCAGGTCATCATTGTTCTGTCTTCCTAACAGGGAGCCGGAACCGATGAAGGCTGTCTGATAGAGATCTTGTCTTCTCGCTCCAACGCTGAAATCAAGGAGATAACTCGTGTATTCAAACTAGGTGAGATGCCCCGGGGCGGTTAATGGACTGCTTTACCCTACTGTTGTGATCTCCTTTATCACACAGCATCATTGAAAGTGTTTTATTGCATTAGTGGTTAAGCTCAGTCTATCTAGATTTGGGTACCACCATAAAAATTTGTTAAAGCAGATGTTTTGGCTAGCAATCTGTTGCACACAACGTAATTTATTACTAATTTAGTACTACTACTTAGTACCTTTTTAGTCAATAATAAACTGAAATCAAGGTTTCATAACTGCAGCTACAGAAAAACATTTTCAATTTTTAATTCTTCATTTTGATTTATTCTTTTATTTAATTGCTCAGCATTGTTTGCTGTTTTATTTCTTTATACTTATGTAGTAATCTACAGTATCCTAGTTTCCCTTGCCAGTAAGTTGGGATGTTGTCTGGAGAACGGAACCTGCCAAAATCAATGACTCGATAAATTAATTAATATGCTATTAAATGTACCAAAAATAATATTTAAAATAAATGTAGGCATTAATTAATTGATAAAATGTGACATACATTGATATTTTTGTTTTAATTTGCTTCTTTATTTATTTACCTTTGGTCATGCATTCTCAGAACGGTACAGGTGTGCAGATCAGAGAAAAGAATACAGAAATAAATAAGTTTGGGGGAATAAAAAGCGTGCAGAAATTAAAACAACTAAAAAAATACATAAAATTTAATAATGAATAAATAAATAAATTAAAAAAAGTTATAAAAAAAATGCAAAAAGAAATGAATACATGTCATAGTTAATAAAAATAAATATATAAAAGGGAAAATTAAATAGAAGAGTAGATAAATTGGGGAATGAATACAAGGGTAAATAGATAAAGAAGCAAATTAAAACAGAAATATCAATATATGTCACATTTTATTAATTAATGCCTACATTTATTTTTTATATTTAATGGTATATTTATTTATTGAGTCATTTATTAATTTTCATTTTTTATTCTGGCAGGTTCTGACCTCCATAGTTGTCACCCTACTCACAGTACTATGCCTGAAAAGCTGCTAGTATATCAGTCTTATTTTCAGTGAGGAATTTTTCTGCTTTATGATTTGAACGCTGGTGCACATGGTTTGTTACATGATTAAAGATGCTGTAAAAAGAAAATATTCCGATTATTACCATCTTCAATCCAAAAATATTGATTATAAGCCTTCAGAAGTTACTATTGCTTGAACCTATATATTTGTATTGAACCCATGTATTTGTAGTCTGTGTTTGTTTGTGTGTTTTGATTGTTTGTACCATTACTTTTTTTTTGCCATTTCAGAAAACAAGAAGTCCCTGGAGGATGCCATTAGTGGGGATACATCAGGCCACTTCCGCAGGCTCCTGATCTCTCTCGCTCAGGTACAGATATGATACATATTAATTACCTGTACTAATAAAAACTTTAAATTACTACTTTCATATCTAATTAGGAATATGCTGTTCTGTGTTTTGCAGGGTAATCGCGACGAACGACCGAATGTTGACATCTCTCTGGCTAAACAAGATGCTCAGGTAAAGTCTGCTTCACTCTCATTCATAATTAATGTTTGATTTATCTGCCCCTTGTGTAGTTCTCTATATATTGTATTGATTGCAAAGACATTGATCGGTACACATTGCTGTTCTCCTTATAGTCCCTGTACGCTGCTGGAGAAAACAAGCTGGGAACAGACGAGTCCAAGTTTAATGCTATTTTGTGCGCCAGGAGCATACCCCATCTCAGAGCAGGTATTCTCTATGGAGACATATTCACAAGCATAATCTAACATATGGTTCAACATTTAAAACACATTAAAGGATAATTGAGAATCTGGCCACAAATGCAACTTTAGTACCTTGTTAGCTATATTACTAATGGTGTCTGTGTGTGTGTGTGTTTGTGTAGTGTTTATTCAGTACCAGCAGATGTGCGGCAGGGATATCGAGAAGAGTATCAGCAGGGAGATGTCCGGAGACCTTGAGAGTGGCATGTTGGCAGTGGGTAAGAATACACGCACACCTATTCAAGTCTAGTCTTAGATGGGTCACACCTACGTAACGCAAGAGTCAGAATCTGCTTCACATTATTAGTTAATGACAAGTGTACAGGTTGATGTTGCATTCAACCATTTAACATTTTCCATGCTCATTGTATTTCATATTGCATTACAGCTATCTTAATACACTTTTGAACAAAACTACTGGGTGAAGAGGTGTTGTTAAATGCATAATTTCTTTTCTCCCCTCTTTTTTGCCAACATTTCTCAGGGTTATGGTACAGTAACCTGTTTTTAGATGTGATTTATTTGAATCTTTCCAATGGTTTCGCACACCGAGTCTATACGTCGTCATTGTGAGGTGGTGTGCAGTGCAGTGTTGGATTTTTGCCATCGGTTTTGATTGGGGATGTCATGAGAACCAATACTTAAGTATCAAGTCAATGCCAAAATTCTGAAAACGTGACATACTTGTTTTTCTACAGTCCCGCAGGTACCATAGGTACTTGAGACCAACGACGTCTAAAGCCCGAAAAGACGCAGTAAACTTACTGTTGACGCGCCCTATTTTTTCCGTAATAATGCTACATTGTGAACAACATCCATGTTGAAATCGACGGGAGGAGAGCCAGTTAACGTTAGCTGTTAACAGACAGTGGGCAGCACAGTCCTGCGGAGCTAACAGCTAACAGCTAACAGCTAACAGCTAACGTTAATGGAGGTTGCATTGGGTTTCATTTTGATGCATTCAGGCTCTATTCAGTAAAAACGAGTATTAGGCGAAGGTACATTATAACATTATCATGATCAGTTCAGATGTTTTCACAGCAATATAAAGTAGATATTAGAGAGGGAATTATGACCTGGTTAACTTCCTAACACTAGATCTAGACTAACACTAGACTAGAGTTAGTTGTTTTGCTTTTGTTTTTACCGTGGTATCGGATTGGGTATCAAGAATCGTAGAATTTCCCTGTTATTGGGATCGTCTACTAAATTTCTGGTATTGTGACATCCCTAGTTTTGATGCTGTGTTTCATTTCACTTTTCTGGAGAGTGTTTTCATTTCTGATTTTACATTTACTTTTTTTCAAAATACAACTTGCATTAAAGCTGCATTTATCAATATCTCGCCACTAGGGGGCAGAAAACCCCAGAAACAAGATGGACTTAGACTCTCCACCAATTCCTGAGAGAAATATCTCGCTCTTTAGCTGCTAGATGTACGACTTTCTCCATCAGCTAGTTGCTATGGTTTCCTGTCTGCCATTTGGTGCTGGACAGGTAGCACACGTCAGAGCTTGTTTGCTTAAAAACAGCTGCCGCCTGCTGCTGGCGGTGGGTTGTTGTGTTGATGGAAATGTGTAGACGGTAAATATGCTGGGATCAAACAGGCTTAAAAGCTCAGTAGAGCTGCAGATAATCCTCTATAGGTTCTTCAAAACGAGTGACACCGACGAGAGTCCACGTAGTAATTTCATTAAATATGAAAATATTGATTAATGCAGCTTTAAATTGGCTTATTGCCGTCCTGTTGTATCCTTTTGGCGTATGCATATCTTGATTTTTCACAGGTCACTTTTCAGATGGCACTTAAGGAAAGTATTGTTGTCTTCATCATCCTCACCTTGCAGTGATGAATATTAGAAAGTGTTCTTTACAGTGCACTTAATAGTAATTGAGTGATCTTGTTTGTTTAAAAAAGGAGACAAAGTATGAATAAATTTGTACAGTGTGCCTGTGTTGGTGATACGTATTTTCTGTTTCAGTGAAGTGTATTAAGAACACAACTGGCTACTTTGCTGAGAGACTTTACAAGTCCATGAAGGTGAGAAATCCTGTGTTTGTTGGATAGTAATATTCTATACATAACTAAATAAGTGTAGCATAATATTTAATTTTTGTCACCCTCATTGTGTGTATTTGTGTGCGCATGTTTTCAGGGAGCTGGGACCAAAGACACAACCCTGATCCGGATCATGGTCTCCCGTTCTGAGGTTGACATGCTGGATATCCGCCAGGAGTATGTGAAAAACTACGGCAAGTCGCTGTACACGCACATCTCTGTAAGTATCTTCATCATATATTGTGCTTAATACAAATAACACTACAGCTGTATGGATGAGTTAAAAGCAACAAGTACACACTTCTAAAAACTGCACACCTCTTCCATTTTTAAAATAGTGCACATTTTTATAGTATTTTGTAAATATTTTTTAAAAATTGTATTTTTCTTCTATTCTATATTTATGTTTCTTGTACATATTTTTAATAGTATTTTTTAACATTTTATTGTATATTTCTTCTATTCTATATTTATGTTTCTTATACATATTTTATAGTATTTTAAAAATATCTTTATTGTATTTTTCTTCTATTCTATATTCATGTTTCTTGTATTTATTTTTAATATTATTTTATATATTTTTATTGTATTTGTATTCTATTCTATATTTATGTTTCTTGTACATATTTTTAATAGTATTTTTTTATATTGTATTTTTCTTCTATTCTATATTTATGTTTCTTGATTTTGCAATACTTGCTTTTATTTTTTATTTTAATTTCTCTTACTATGTTTATGTTCTGCACCATTACATCAAAGCAAATTCTGATTCTGACATGATTTTGGGAGACTAATAATTTGCTGACGCATTTGTTTCATTGACAGGGAGACACATCAGGAGACTACAAGAAACTCCTACTGAAGTTCTGTGGGGGTTCTGACTGAAAAGGAAACAGTGACCTCACTGTGCTACATTAGAGAAATGTTCTACAAAAATATCAGTTTTCTGCCTTATCTTCATGCACTATACAAAAAACGCAAACCTGCATGCCATGCCAGTACTCTCAATGCAATGTTTACCTAGTTTTAAGAACCACCTTTTTTTTTCATTTCTTTTCTATATACAGTATGCACACAAAGGTTTTATATTTTTGCACTTGTAATATCTTGCTGGATATTTGAGTTGAATACACATGGCCATACAATAGATTAGAAAGAGATTACATTTGAGTTTTTAGAGCTATATATTTTTAGAATATTTTATATAAATTTTGCCAATATGATCAGCTATCTAATGATATCTGACACATTTATCAGCTAATTTTGTAATGTTCAGCAATGCTGAATAAAGTATGAGACATGGAATACATAGCAGCTAAGTACCAAAGTTGTATATCAATGTTTGCGATTGTATAATCTTTTCTTTACTTTGTCTTTCCTTTTTTTGTTCATCATAATTGTGCTGTATTTGCAGCAGATGCTTTAATGTGTGTATTATCATTGTAGCACGTAAAACTCAAGCATTACATTTCGTAAATTTTGGTGATTTTTTCATCATGAGTCTCAGAAAATAAATATTGAGAATGCTTTGCTGGAAGTATTTGAGGTTCATCACATGAAATGCATACATTGAATTTATTTGAAAATACAACAACAACATATGAACAGGCATCATTTAGATACAGATGTCCCTCTAAAATACAAAGCAATGTCTATCATATCCCTTCACTGGTTCACAAACAAATTAATCCCTAAGTGCAATACAAACGTTTTTTATCATTATACTATCCTCCAAAACTGTCATGACCTTTTCCATGTCAGCACTTGGTAGTAGATTCAGTTTACCACTAGAGGGCAGTGAAGTCTTAATCCACCCTCAACAGCTACACCAAAAGGGGCAATTTCAACAAGCAGAGTTCCTTACAAATGCTCCGTTGTGAAGAATCTGGATCATTATATGATGGAGTTAAATCAATAACCATGATCACAATTCAGTTTAAATTCATACAGGACCCATAATAAACTATGGAGGACGGAACCTGCCAAAATAAAAAAACAAAAATGACTCAATAAATAAATAAATATGTCATTAAATGTACCAAAAATAATATTACAAATAAATGCAGGCATTAAGGAATCAATAAAATGTGACATAAATTGATATTTCTGTTTTAATTTGCTTCTTTATTTATTTACCTTTGTATGAATTCCCCTATCCACTCTTCTATTTCATTTTCTCTTGTTATTTATATATTTTTTATTAACAATGAAATGTATTTTTAGCATTGTTTTTTTATTTATATTTAAATGTATTTATTTATAATAATTAAATGTTATGCATTTATGTATTTTTTTATATTATTTTTTTTCTTTATTTCTGCATGATTTTCCCTTTGTATTTCCCCCCTATTTATTTCACCAAACGTATTTATTCTGTATTATTTTCTCTGATCTGCACACCAAAGGTAAGTAAAGGTAAATAAATAAAGAAGCAAATTAAAAGAGGAATATCAATGTATGTCACATTTGATCAATTAATTAATGCCTACATTTATTTCTAATACTATTTTTGGTATATTTAATGGCATATTTAGATATTTATGGAGACATTTATTTTTTATTTTGTTCCTTTCTCCATAATAAACAAGTGTCTTCATTCTCCAACATGGAATATGATGACAGTCTGGTGACTCTTAAATACACAGCGTTTTACTCAATCAATAAGCCATATGTTATTTCTCTTTCCTTGAGGGGTGTGAGGCCAGCGTGTGTGACTGCACATGGAGCTCTCCATGCCTTATTACATCCTGTTGGCTTCACTTAAAATGCTGTACTTGACTGTAGAGATGTGGCTCTGCGCTTGGCTGGCTACAGTAGTGTGTGTGTGTGTGTGTGTGTGTGTGTGTGTGTGTGTGTGTGTGTGTGTGTGTGTGTAAACTGCACTACGATCAATAACTCTGTGAAGTGAGGGGGGGGTGGGGGAGCCTGTGGAATAGATGGCATCCATAAAGCTGCCTCGGCCACATTAAACAAGTCTAGCATGTCTGCAGTGCCGTCAGAGGGACCCCTGGGTCACAGCCATGCTGGTAGAATCATTTTTGATCACATCATGTTAAAACTGACCAGAAATGGCAGAAAAGGCTTGAGGTCTTTAGATAGATGTAAAGATTATAATAACTAGCATTTTAATGAAGATTAGATCGGTTTTGAGAAGATAATTGAGCCATCATTATATGAGTTTTATAAGGTAATTTCAAAGTGTTTAAGCATGTCTCTGCCAGCATTGTAGTTTTGATATCATCAAACCTCCCATCTGGTGTATGCATGCAGCTGAAGGCTGTGTAATTCACTGTTAATTAAAAAAAAAATGCTTAATTTAATGTCTATTACAGCTGATCTAATCTTTTGGGAATCCTCTCACGGTGCCTCGAGGTCTGAGCTATTGTGAGGAAATAATGGCTTTACATTTAAAACAGACATAGCTTGATCAAATTTAAATTATTTCACAGACTGCATCTGTGCAGGAGTATAGGCTTTCCCAACTCCATCCAGAATTTCACCCAACTTGTCAACGGTGCAACCGAGACCCAGCAACCCTCATTCATTCAGTTTGGGCCTGCCCAAATATGAGATCATTTTGGGCTGAGGTCTTTGAAGCACTATATGTGACAAGCCATAGACCAGAACCAAGTCAGTAGCAGTTTTTAGCGTTGGTCATAGAGATCTGAATCTCTCTTGTTGCTTTTAGCAAGACGACTCATTCTGTATAATAGAATGAGACGTCTATACTGCACATAGACGCTGGGTTGAGGAGGTAAGGGTTCATTCGAAGTTGGAAAAGCTCAGATATACATCTCAGGGCTGGGTCAATAAATTCCAAAAAGTATGGCAACCATTCCTGGACTACAATAATAATGTCTGCACTACACGAAATATAACTTAATGCCTATAACTGATAACCAGAACCGCTGTAGAATCTTTATTTTATTTATTTAGGCTGTTTTATTTTACCATGTGAGTTTTTTGTTGCCTCATTTATTTTTTATTTATATTCTTTATAATATGTGGTATTATTATTATTATTATTATTATATATTTAATTTTTTTTGGTGTTGGGGATGCAAGTAGGAGCTAGTCAGGTTATTAGCTAATATTAAAGATAATTATTAATATCAATAAAATGAATGTAAATAAAAATGCTAGCATACTGTATAATGTGTTAATGTTGAAAACCCAACAAAAAACATTTGAATATAACACACTATCATTCTCATGCATTGTTGCAGGATTGAAATAAAATAGATACAGCATTGTTGAGAGTGAATTATATAGGTGCAGTTAATAAAACCTTGTCAAAAATGAGTGGATAGTAAAGTTGTAAGGTAAAATAGTTTCACCACCCTTAGTACAGACAGCTCCCCGTTAGCTAGATCTCTATTCAGACAGACAATAATAACAAATCTGTTTGAGAATTTTTCAGTTTGAGACCATCTCACCAGGATAAATGATGGATATGCTTGCTGACAGCCTCCTTAATAAAAGATAAAGCTATTATCCGCCCTGATCCGGGCTGTCTGATAAACAAATCTGTTGAATGATATTTCAGTAAATTATCAGACAGCTAGAAACGCCACCCCTGTTGTCTAAATAATAAACTCATTCATACCCCCACGATAAAAAGCATCAGGCTGTCTTCTCTATTCAAATGCGTGTCCTCAGAAGTAGGGTACAGACACAAACGCCCAATCTGTGTCAGCACTGGGGACCTGCTTCCCTTTGATATGAATGAATTGTAATTAATTTTTCATCTAAAGGGGATAGCACATGGTTGCACAGGCTATGGAGCCAGCGTGGCAGAGAAGGAGAGAGAGGGGGAGAGAGGTTTGTAGATGTCACAATGAGATTCAGTGCATGCATGAATAAGGTCACGGTTTGAGAGGTATGCCTGCAGACGCCTGCCTCTGTGCCAACAATCTTTATTCAGCCGTGTGACTGGAAGCGGAGTGCATCCGTCATCATCATATTGTATTTCACAAATCCCACTCAAATACACATTTCATTTGTCACCCTCGCATATTGCTTATATGTTCATGTATGGCTCACTGCCCTCTTCTATCTAGTCCAACACACAGATACAGTACACACTGATATTGGTTGCAATGCAGCTTTGGAAATACAAGCATGGAGCATAAGCCTGTGGCTACATCAGTAATGTTGTGCAAGGACTGAATAAAATCCTTAAATTTTTATCTCTGCATTAACTTTTTCTCCTAAATAAAATGAATGTAGTCAGTGAGTAGGTATTACTTGGTTCATCAACTATTTAAATGTTTTCATGACGTTAATTCATCTGTGGTGATACAGTGAGTTGCATAACACTATAATTTACACAAAGATAACAACTGATAACTATGGAGGACGGAACCTGCCAAAATAAAAAAATATTTAAATAAACAACTCAATAAATAAATGAATATGCCATTAAACCAAAAATAATATTTGAATAAGGATAAATAAATACATGTAAAATTAATTTTAAAAAATGCAAAAATAAATAAATAAATTGCATAGTTAATAAAATAACTAAATAAAGGGGAAAATGAAATTGAAAAGTAGATGGATAGGGGAATTAATACAAAGGTAAAAAATAATAATAATAAAGAAGCAAATTAAAACTGAAATATACATTTATGTCACATTTTATTAATTAATGCCTACATTTATTTTTTATATTATTTTGGTACATTTAATGTCATACATATGTATTTATTTATTATTTATTTATTTTAGCAGATTCCATCCTCCATAGTTAACCAGTGGAAGAAGTATTCAGATCCTGGAATACTGCAATACATAAATATGCCATTACAGGTAAAAAAAAAAAAAGTTTAATGTTTTTAGTATCATTGGGCAAAAAATCCATAATAATCTTTCAGCATATTGTAATTCAAGTGTTCTGAGAGAAAACTAGACTTCTGCACCTCATCATGACTCTGTTTTCAGGCTTTAAAAAATCTGGCCGTGACGGGAGACTTTGGCCAATCAAAGGTCATTTCACAGAGAGAGCGTTCCTATTGGCTGTGCTCCTGCTGGTGGGAGGTGCTTGGTATTTCCTCAACTGATCTCAACATGGCTGCCGGGTCACAAACTTTCTCATTTTACAGCTAAACAGTACACTACAAGATGTTTCTGAAGACATTTGAGGCGAGAAATAGGTATTACAGTAACAGAATATTGATTCATATCAGCGCTGCCTAGTTTGACCGGAGTTTCCAAGTGATTGACAGCTGCTCAGAGACGGCAAGGCTCTAGCTCGGCTCTGATAGGTTGTCTTCTTCCCGTCTTGCAGACTCCATTAGGAGCACCGGAGGACACAGAGGCACATGACCTTTTTTCAGATGAACTGTCTCATACTGTCAGGATATAGTGACCGTTTTATAAAAATAACTTTTTTTTAATCATATTTGCTCCAATCTCGCCTACTGCTGCTTTAATTAGTACAATACTAGAGTCAATGTGTAATTGCATTCCACCACTGCAGACAACAAAAACATTTTTATTGTTTTTAATTTTTATTTTGAATATATCTCCATTTTCAGGCAAATTCTCTCCATTCTCATTTTTTTTTTCTCCTCCTGGGATTTTTCGACGTCTACTACGCACGGTGTGATGTGACGCGTCTCTACGCCCATTGATGAAATAGGTGTGTTTTACTCAAACCCCGCCCCCTTTTCTCCTTATATGGTCATTGAACGGCCCGTTGATTGACAGCGAGGCAGCAGCAGCTGCTGAGTTGCTCAGACATGGCGGAGGATAATACAGTGTAACTGTGGAGGATCATCAGCGGGAGTTAACGTGAGTTTTTCCCCGCAGTCGGGTCGTCAAAGGGCGCCTTGAATGCTCCACAACAGAGAGGAGGATGTGTTCAACTACAGCGTGCTCTGAGAGGAAGATCAAAACGCCCTGAAACACGATGGAAACAAATGTATCGCTGTTTAGTGCAGTCAACAGCCCTGGGCAACAAATATGGCTCCTTGTGCCTTTTCCCAATATGCTCTAAACATTGATCTCCCGTGCAACCTGATGTATCCGGAGTTAAGTCCACTAGTCGCTCGGTACTTTGACTCCTGCAGGATATAACATTGGTTAGCTGTGAAGCTATATACGGAACTACCAGCACGCAGAGGTAACCATGGAGCCAAAGCACAAAGAGTTGCTCGACCAGTGCCACCAGAACTTACTGGAGTCCATCACAGACGCGGACCGGGTCATAGAGCTGCTGGTAGTCTCCGGCACCTTGAGCCAGCTGGACCGGTTCGAGCTGGACCAGAACTGCTCGTCCAGCGCCGAGAAAGTGGACCACCTTCTGAAGATGCTGGTGAACAAGGAGAGCGACCATTTCCTCGACCTGTGTGTGGCCCTGGAGAAGGCTTACCCTGACCTGTACACTGCTCTGTTCAGCAACAACGGAGGGGGACCCGTGGACCACTCCACCGGTAAGAGAGAAAAACACACACTATACTCTAACAACCAGGCTTTACCTTGAATCTGCAGCCCACAGCATATAGCTCTTAAACCGGGAGTATAGCTACAGTCTCTGGGTGGTCTGCTGCAAGAGGACTGCTGCACAACAGCAAGGCTTGGAGCTTATTATGAACCAAACATCTGTATAAAATGGTAATAAAGGTTCATGTGAAGGTTGCATTAAGGGCAAGCAACAGTCAGTGGCGTATTAAAGGTGGTAAGGGGCCCCTGGGCTACTCTTTTTGTATGCCCCCCTCACTCAACCCTACTGCTGCAAGAGGACTGGATATAGCTGCACAACAGCAAGGCTTGGAGCTTATTATTATTAACCAGACATCTGTATAAAATGGTAATAAAGGTTCTTTTGAAGGTTGCATTAAGGGCAAGCAACAGTCAGTGGCGGATTAAAGGTGGTAAGGGGCCCCTGGGCTATACTCTTTGTATGGCCCCCCCACCACCACCACCCCTACTCATCATGCATTACCAGAAAAAAGTCATTTAGTGTGTAAAAGCATGCTCGGAATATTACTCGGCCCACACATACACTCTCGGTGAGCATTGGCACACACACACACACACATTGAGACAGCCTTCAATATATACCTTTTTAAATGTGTAGTCAATTTAGGGATCTCTTTAGTAGATCATGGTGTTCTTTCAGCCGTTTCCCTGATCATATTTTCATTTTACCATGTTTCTGTCCAGTAGTGACATATTATTTGAAAACCAAATTGACCTTATGAACCAGGTCACATCATACTCTCAACCCAGGCTTTCACTTGAATCTGCAAGCCACAGCATATAGCTCTCTTAAACCGTGAGCATAGCTACACAGTCTCTGGGTGGTCTGCTGCAAGAGGACTGGATATAGATGCACAACAGCAAGGCTTGGAGCTTATTATTATTAATCAAACATCTGTATAAAATGGTAATAAAGGTTCATGTGAAGGTTGCATTAAGGGCAAGCAACAGTCAGTGGTGGATTAAAGGTGGTAAGGGGCCCCTGGGCTACTCTTTTTGTATGCCCCCCTCACTCAGCCCTACTGCTGCAAGAGGACTGGATATAGATGCACAACAGCAAGGCTTGGAGCTTATTATTATTAACCAGACATCTGTATAAAATGGTAATAAAGGTTCTTTTGAAGGTTGCATTAAGGGCAAGCAACAGTCAGTGGCGGATTAAAGGTGGTAAGGGGCCCCTGGGCTATACTCTTTGTATGCCCCCCCCCCCCACCACCCCCCCTACTCATCATGCTTTAAAGGTCCCATATTGTAAAAAAGTGAGATCATGTTTTCATGTTTCAATCTATACCTTTTAAATATGTAGTCAATTTAGGGATTTCTTTAGTAGATCATGGTGTTCTTTCAGCCGTTGTGCTTTTTGTGCTCCGTGATCATATTTTCATTTTTACCGTGTTTCTGTCCAGTAGTGACGTATTATTTGAAAACCAAATTGACCTTATGAACCAGGTCACATCATGGGGCCAGGTTCATAAATTCAGCTGATCTACCCAATCAGTAATTAATGTTTCTCATGGGCCGATAGGGGTAAAGGTTTTCTTTTTCCTTCTCTGAATTACATTTAAATTAGTAAATAATCTGGCCAATCTGGGCTGCAGCCTATAGGCCAGCCTGTGCATTAATCCACCCCAGGCAACAGTGGTCCTTGCAACACATGTAGGGGAATGTAGCCTTCAAAACATAATGCACTAGCCTGTATCTTTAAACTAAATATACACTATATGGCCTGCAGCTTGTAGTTAATTCAGCCAAGGACTTCTTCGGTTAAAAGGCTCTCTCCCAGTCACTGCAATACATAGATTATATTACATATCCACGGTTTAGGTTTGGTTTGGCCAGGTATGGTAAATGTTGTCTTTGTGCAAGATCAATTCATTGCTATCCAACACTAACTCCAATTTGTTACCAGTGGCATGATATGGTTATGGTACATTAGGTAGCCCGACTTGTTTCCATGACAACGGCTGTGCCACTGACGTGTTGGTCCATATCGACCTGTACATGGGTGTGTGCGTGCAGCCTGCCAGTGCATGCGCGCTAAGTAACCTAAAGCACGGTTTAGATCAGTGCACCTTCTCATTTGGAGAGAGGACCACGTTAACAATAGTTATTTTTATAAAATGGACAGGTAATCTGAAACAAATCATGTGCCTCTGTGTCCTCCGGTGCTGCTAATGGCATCTGCAAGATTTCACAGACCGGAGGAAAACAACCAGTCAGAGCCGAGAATTTGTGAGAAAGTTTGTGACCAGGCCGCCATGTTGAGATCAGTTGAGGAAGCCGGAGCAAACTTTGTCATTTTACAGCTAAACAGTACACTGCAAGATGTTTCTGAATACATTTGAGGCGAGAAATAGGTATTACAGTAACAGAATATGAATTCATATTTGATCAGCGCTGCCTAGTTTGACCGTTTGATCGGCGTCTGCAAGTGATTGACAGCTGCTCCGTTGAATGAACAGCCAATAGGACCTGTGATTGGCCAAAGTCTCCCCTCACGGGCTCGATTTTTTTAAAGCCTGAAATCAGCCATGAGGAGGTGCAGAAGTTTAGTTTTCTCTCAGAGCACTTGAAATACAATATGCTGAAAGCTCATTATGGAATTTTTGCCCAATGATGCCAAAAATATTCTGCCTACTGCAGGATTAATGCTACATTTTTAATTACAATTTATTCATTGTAGTCATTTGATTTGTCCTCACAGCAACTGCGTCTCCTTCAGCGGTTTTGGTTGTTGTTGTTGTTGTTGCTGCCGCACAGAGACAAAAGGCAACCAAGTGTAAAAGCCATGTCTAGTTTTGCCTGTTTTTGCTTTGTGTGACTGACTGAAGCCGGTGGCGTACTTGCAACCAGTGTCGTGCCCTGAGGGCCTGAATGCAGGATGTGTCTTGAGATCCAAAAGGGAGGAGGAGGAGATGCACAGTATTGTTTCTCTTTGACATATTTCACATGTAAAACAACCATTTGGGCTGTCTTGCAGATCATTTTTACATATAGGTGAAGCTTTATTTCAAAGCACTTGAAACAATTAGGTTTAGGCAATAAAACTACAACGTCTTTAGGTTTAGGCAACAAAACTACAACTTCACTTCTTTAGGTTTAGGCAATAGAAATACAACTTCTTTAGGTTTAGGCAATAAAACTACAACGTCTTTAAGTTTAGGCAATAAAACTGCAATGTATTTAGGTTTAGGCAACAAAACTACAACTTCACTTCTTTAGGTTTAAGCAATAGAAATACAACTTCTTTAGGTTTAGGCAAAAAAACAACAATTAGGTTTAGACAACCTGGGCGACTGTGGCTCAGAGGTAGATCAGGTCGTCCACCCATTAGAAGGTCGGCGGTTCGATCCGCAGCTCCTCCGGTCACATGTTGAAGTGTCTTTGAATCCCAAATTGCTCCTGAAGCCTCTGCCATTAGTGTATGAATGTGTGTGTGAAGCGTTTTGGGTGGTCGGTAGACTAGAAAAGCGCTATATAACTGCAAGGCCATTTACAACAAAACTACAACTTCTTTAGGTGTTAAAAAAAAAAAAAGTTGAATTTAGGGGAAAACATTGTATTTTGGGTTCAAATAACTACGAACACAAAGACAACTACACATTGTTGGTTTCACACGTGATGCTAACTCTGGTCTCCTGTGTCCCATCCATCGTCCCCGACCTCCACCTATTATGGAGTTTCACGCTGTCTATACTACAGCGCCTGACTTCCGCTTCCGCTCCCGTCATAATTACTACGGTCGCTAGAGGTCGCTGTCGTGTTCTTTTATACCTTCTTTCGATGTTCTACTATGTGAATAGATGATAAAACCTACTAGTAGGCACAGTAGGCCCCTATTGACCCACATCTATGGGGCTTATAGCGATTGATAATGCTTATTTATTAGCCTGACAACAGTCTAATCGGCTGTTCAAACAGACGTGTGTCTGGGTTTTTAAAAACAGTGTGATCTATAGCTTACAGCTGCCAAGTTTCAGCGTGTCAACCACTATCAAGCAGTCCTGAGCAGGTAATGCTGAGTTGGGAGTCTTGCTGCTCTGCTGACTGGATCGCTAATGCTTCCTTAAGCTTTATTACTTCCTTGTATTGAGTGTTGCTGCTGCAGAATAACACTCAACCCTGAAATACTCTGCCAGTTGTTTACCTGTGAGCAGCAGGACTTTAGCTGGGCTTGACAATGTGGATTTGGGCTTTTCTTCACACACCTTTTTTATAAACCGTAGCACTGTCCGGGCCTCAAGAGTTGAGTTGACCTGCCCTGTACAAGAGGAGAGAGTGTGAGTACCAGTAGTGGGTTTGGCTAGTCAGCCTGTGGTTATTCAACAGAGGATTAGGCGCCTGCTCTCCTCTCTCTGTGTGACACGCTTTATCATGCCTCCACACAGTCCTCTGTATTACCCGCCGCCACGCTCTTGGCTGCTTCTGTTTCGACTGAAGTGTTGTGTGTGTGCTTTTTTTTTTATTATCTTTTAGTGTAGTGATTCGGCTGATGCGATTACCGCGTTTTTAACCACACTTGTGAGAGAGCGAAAACAAGCCACTCACAGAGTACCTCCAGGCAAGCAAAGAGGCTGGTAGATGCACAGCTCAGAGATAAACTCTTCTTCGGAGCCTCCCGGAGTGTGTCTGCGAACATCTTGTGTGTGTGTGTGTGTGTGAAGAGCGGGGATATGAGTGTTGATGAGTTACGAGATATGAGTCTCGCTGATAGCAACCTGCTCTCTACTCATCCTCTACTAATGCCGCCTGCCTGCTCTTGTTCTCAGATGCGCCTCCTTTTGCCAGCTGAGCCTCCCAAACACGCACATGTTATGAAATCATCCAAACTTTTCTAAAAGAAACATCCTCGGCTCACCCCAAAGGAAAAGTCTACAGATGCTCAATTGTTGAAAGCTGAAGCTCTGTAAATTATTAGTGTTTTGCTGGCAAACTCCAACACGTTTGCTGTAGAGAACATGCAAACAAATCATTCATTATGTAGCCTGTTTTGTGCAGCAGTGTGCGACTGGTTCACTCTTTTTTAGAACAAACTGTGATTGAATTGCATAGGAATATCATTCAGTCAGGATAGTGAGTATGACTGAAGTGATGTTGCAGAGCACAGTTCTGTTTTCTCAAACCGATTGAGTTAATTTTCATAAATCCAAGAGGCTGCAATTAAGCCGATTGCTATGGAGGACGGAACCTGCCTAAATAATTGTACCAAAAATGATATTAAAAATAGATTGAGGCATTCATTAATTAATAAAATGTGACATAAATTGATATTTGTTTTTAATTTGCTTCTTTATTTATTTACTTTTGTATTAATTCTCCTGTCTGTTTACTCTTAATTTCCCCCTCTATTTATTTATTTTTAATTAACTATGACATATATTTTATTTTTGCATTTATTTTTTATTTAGTTTAATTTATTTATGTATTCATTATTACATTTTATGTTTTTGTTTTATTTTATTTTATCTTTATATTTCTGCATGCTTTTCCCTTTTATATTTCACCCCTATTTATTTCCCTAAACCTTCTGTTATTTCTGTATTCTTTTCTCTGATCTGCACACCTGTACTCGTCTGAGAATGCAAGACCAAGGGTAAATAAATAAAGAAGCAAAACAGAAATATCAATGTATGTCACATTTAATCAACGAAATAATGCCTACATTTATTTCTAACAGTCATTCATTTATTTATTTATTTTTGATTTTGTCAGGTTCTGTCTCTCCATAGATTTCATGCCTCGGATTGTGCGTTCATCCCCCTTGCGCTGCATGGACAATATTCTACCTGAAGGAATAGAGTAGTAGAAGAGATGTACCTGCACATCCCCAGATTCAAGGGCATGTTACAGGGATTTAAAGTCACTCCGAGTGGAGGGCAACACAATTCTTTCTGACAGGATGCAGCGTCCACAATCCTCTTCTTCTTCTTCTGCCGTCTGTTTGGCTTTATTTTATCATGGTCTGTCTCGGTTTCTTGATCCCATGCTTTTGTCTTTTTTCCTCTGACTCACCGTCCATCCCCTTTTTAACGTTCTTTTTCTTTGACTCATTATATTTCTTTCCCTCCGCTGAGTGGTTTCGTTTCTCCGCACACTTAAACAGTGGGACACGCCAGATAGAGACAGACAGAGGAGGGTGATAGAAAGAGGGAGCAAGAGAGAGGGAGACAACAGGCCTTTTGTTGAGAAGTTGAGCAGGCCCAAAGTGCCCAGTCAGCAGCTTGCTCTGTGTACAGCAGCCTAGGACATAAGCCAATGTGTGTGTGTTGGTGAAGGGGAGGTGGGGGGTGCTCTCCTCTCTGTCAACCAGTTTCTGTCCCACTCTATAAACCACAGTGGACAGACAGAATGAGTTATGACCTCGACGCTCTTGTCACGTCCGCTGCTTTTAAATATCTCCCATGGGCTGAACCTGGCCTCACTCTCTCTCTCTCTCTCTCTCTCTCTCTCTCTCTCTCTCTCTCTCTCTCTCTCTCTCTCTCTCTCTTTCTCTCTCTGTCAATGTCTGTCACCCAGTGACGTACACTGTCACTCACCTCATCGCCCCACTCTCTTTCCCCTCACCATTCTTTGTACATCTAGTCTGACTTTATTCCCTTCTCGCTGTTTCTGCTAAGGTGCTTTTGAGTAGATCTTTGAGTAGATTTTATATGAGTTATCGGTGTAAGTTTCATTATGTTGTAGTAGTGTCTCTGTACAGCCAGCAGCAATGCAGGCTTCAGTTGAAATGGGCCACCAAGTTATCTTGTGATTTTAAGTAATCCGATAGTGTGCTGTTGAGTTTAGCGCAGGAACGATGAGTCAATTTAAACAAGTAGACGATCGACAGTAAAATTAAGTTAAAGGTACAGTGTGTAGAATTTGGCGACATCCAGTGGTGTGGTTGCAGATTGCAACCAACTGAATACCCCTGCGCTCACTCCTCCCTTTCCAAGACTGCGGTAACGTGAGCCGCAGAGTGCCAAACCGTAGAAGCGCTGTTCGCCTCACTCAGAGGTCATCCTTACCATAATAACACTACTTTTAGGAGCAACGGAAGTCAGACGGCGGCTGGCGGTAACACGGTTTTGCACTCTGTGGCTCACGTTACCGAAGTTTCACAAGCATGTCAGAGAACTACGGTGGCCTTCAGATGACGTAAAACGTGAAATAGCCAGTGTTTGGTTTGTCCATTCTGGGCTACAGTAGAAACACGGCTGCGCAACATGGCGGATTCCATGAAGAGGACCCGCTCCCTATGCAGATATGAAGGGCTAGCGAAGAGACAATTCAACAAAATAGCTTGCATATGTATTTATCACACACAAAAATACATTGTTATGGATGGTCTACAAGCAGACGCTGATCTGGCACGTTTTAACTTGTGCGTCGGCAATGACGTAATTAACTGCGTGATTAATGAGTAGTGTCCGAAAGTGTTTTTTCATTTTGCCGATGAGCTCACTCGGTAGGGAGTAGTGATGAGTGAATGATTTCGGCCTAATGATGGATACATCAGTTGCGGCCTTAGTTGTAATTAGTGGTGGTAATGGTATAGCGCTTTAATCAGAAATGTTGCTCAATAAATCCATCTAATCAAAGCCCGAGATGCAGGCTAACAAGAGGATGACCTCAGTACGTTCACTGGGTCATTGTTGTTATTGTTCCAACGTAATTCTGTTGTTCTCTAACACAGCATCTTTTTAGTGTAAAGTTTGTACATTTTTCCACTTCAGCACTAATATCTGATGGCAGGTTTATCCACACTCTGAATATAGCGAGCCACAGCCAGGAGGCTGTACTGTGGAACAGGACTTCATTACCATTTTACACATGTTCCTCCACTTTCTAATTACCCCACAAGGTAGAGGGAAATGCCAGCATCTAAATGTTTACCAGTGCTATGAAGTCATGGAAATAAACAGCTCTTCTCCTTGTCTTACCACCCCCCACCTCTACCAGGCCTTTTTGTTGTTGTAGTTGCTGTATTAGGCTTTGTTCTGCTGTCTTTTCTGTTTATCCCTCCTCTCCTCTCCTCCCATCATGGTGTCCTAGCTTTCTCTGCTGCTCTCCGCTTGCCTCGTCTCACCATCTGTTTAATTCTCCACCTCTTTATCTGTCCTGTCTACACCTGCAGTCATTTGTCCTCCAAATATCTGGCACCTGACGCCAGGTCAAATTTTTACCTGTAATCACCAACAAATGACAGTGATGCTGACGATTGTTGCATTGTGGTACTAGGCCTGTCACGGTAACTACTTTTGTTGGACGATATATTGTCCCAGGAATAATTGCGATAAACGATATTATTGTCATTTTAAGACCATTTTATTGCCACTGATATAATGATAATATAATAGCATAATAATGCAAGTGAAGCCTTTCAAAGAGCAATTCACTTTTAATTCTTAAGAATATTCAATATTCAAAAATATTAAAAATATTCTAAATAAATAAAACATAAATAAAATAAAACCACACAACCAAAACAGTAAATAAAATGGACTCCTGGGCTCTGTTAACAAAAACGTGTCCATATATCATACGATAAGTCGATAATGTTAAAATGATCGAGGTCATGTCCATATACGTTACGATAAATCGATAACGTAAATATCATGACAGGCCTATTTAGTACCTCCACTTTTTATAGATAAGAAACAAGAACAAGAGGTGTCACACGACAAAGGTCACAGAGAAGATTATTTTGAGGTTAAATGATATGACAAATAAGCCAAGATAGTATTTTTTTTTTTTAACCATAATGCCTTGAAGGACAAATAGTGCGTATATATTTTTTATTTATATTGGCATGAGTGGGAGCCAAATCCCAAATGAGACAGACTAGATGATTGGTTCCTGTCTCCTCGGTTGGAGCATCTGGGTGATTTGCTTGTCAGGAATATGAAGAAAACATTAATCCCAAGAGGGCCTTTCTGATGGTGCACATACTTCATTAAAAATACGTACAATCATTTACCTGCACGGAAGAGCTAGAATGTGAATCAGATCTTCAGATGTATCACCAAGCTTTACCATCATGTGCTTTACACAGCTGCGACAACAGTGCAACACATGTTTTGTTGCCCATAATTGTAAATACAATAGAAAAGGACTGATCCGTCATATCTGCAGTGTTAGCTCTGACTTATGATTATGTGCTCTTTTCCACTACACTAGATTCCCTTCTCTTGGTGACCTTTTTAAAAAAATACATAGTGCAGTTTAATCACTGAATTATCTCAACACAAGTATAAAAATGTTGTCTGAATCAGAGATAACCTCCTCTGTGATCAAACATGACAGGAATGTCACAAAGATTGCCCAAATTCCAGCAGTGGGTTTATTCCACCCAGGCGGGCTTTTTGGCTCATATTTGTACTATAGCTGCAGTAAGCATCAGAGCATTTGGAGGACATGTTGCACACATCTTTCACCTTTTTAGTTTTTGACCCAACCCTTGGCACAGGCAAGCTGTTCAAAAAACAAAATGATGTCTCATTTATGCTGAGGTAGGGCTATTTGGCAGGGAGAAAACCCATTAAAGCGTGCTGATAATAGGCCGGGCTGGATGGCACTCAGGGGCTTTTTTGGACTTTGGTGCTGCTCAGCAGTTCCGACAGGTTCGCTGGGCTGAAAGGTCTTCTTCTACACATCTGCTTGTTTTTCACCTCATGTCCCAGAGTGTTTACACATCCTAAATGACTATAAGGCTGCGTCTGCATCTCAATCAACAGTATAACAGCTTGTTATTTTGAGACACGCCACAGGGCAGACTTGGTCCCTATGAGTGAAAAAGGTGGGTGGGTTTGACCATAGGCCTAGATGAACACGTCGCTGTGAGTCAGGAGACGTGCGTGCGGTGGAGTAATCCTGCCTCATGGAGTCATCATGTTAGATGTCTTCATGTTTATGCGTAGCGTAGACTCCTTAACTCAGATGATCAATCCTTTACCCCGGCAGCAACGCTCCATGGCGCATCGCCCAGAATCTTGGCCTGTGGTGTCATTGCCTCCCCAGAAGTTCGACCCACTACAACAAGGCTTACTGGAAGTCCCAGATTACAGGGAGGGAATCTGGGATTTATGTTGTGTTTCTTTGCAGATTTGCAGATGCATTAACTTTATTTCACAGCTATAGTTACTTTTCAGATCATAATTTTACATGCATACAAAATATATACAAGTTTATGGAATATGATGCATTGTTAATGATTAAGCTACCGGATCGTATATAAAGAAGTTAAAATCAGCTCCACCTTGACCAGCTACGACATCAAAGTACTGCTTTCATGTTAATGCATCAGTGATAGTAATCTAAAAATCTGCTTCAAGTACATTATGTTGCCAATACTTCTGTACATTTACTTTTGAATGCAAAACTTTTACTTGTAATGGCGTATTTTTACATTGTGGTGTCGATACCTTTTACTTAAAGGGAGAGTTTGGGTATTTGTGTAGTTTCAGTGTATTACCTACTGTAGATGACAGTCGGCATGCCCCCAGCGTGGAGAAAGACAGGAGTACCGACACGGGATCAAAGCAATGTACTGCCGTGGACGGGGCCGGCAGCAAAACATATTCTAGCCATCTAAAAGAAAGTCCCACCGAAAAAAAAAATCAATATTAGTTAGTATACGCTCTATGTAGAATATATATATATTTTTATCAGACAGCTATAAAGTCTGTATTTCAGAGGGGAACTAAAGCTGTTATCTATGCTATGTTGATTAGTTCGGACTCACGAAAGTCACACAATAACACAAACAAACTAACCAAATGAGGCAGCCATAGACCAGCAACCCCTGTGTTCTGCGAGGTCAAATTACAGGTTTTTTCAATGGAGTCTGGTTGCTTTGGCAAAAGCATAGATGGATACAACAGCTTCGGTTCCCTGTCAGAAAGGGCTGTCTGATGGAAAGGTAAAGTGGTGCAAATATTCTAAATATAGTGTACACTTGAACTGATACTGATTTTTTTAGGTGGCTAAAATACGTTTTGCTGCCAGCCTGTCCACAGCAGTACAATTGCTCTGGTTTCGCGCGGTAACTCCTGTCTGCTTCTCCAAACTGGGGGCGTGCCGACCGTCATCTACTGTAGGTAATACACTGACTATGGAGAAGTACCTCATACCACCCCACTCCAAAACACCCGAACTATCCTTTTAAGTAAAGGATCAGGATTCTTCTTCCTCCCCTACAATGCCGTATGCTGTGATCATACCGTCCCTGGTTCTATTCCAGCTGGGGACCTTTTGTTGCATGACATTGTTTTCTCTCTTCCCACATTCCCTGTCACCTCTCCAGTATGTGTGAACATCCTGAGTTTTAGGTATTGAGACAGAGAAGGTGGGATGTGTGCATCGCTAACTCAAACTACATCCTCCATACTGTTAGGCAGAACCACGGACCAGCATTTAGAGGTCTGAGATGCCGACATAAAAGAGATGCTTTCTGCTCTCCGGCTTAATGCTGACACATCCCTCAGCTTCACTTAAGCACACTGTAAAATGAGTGGGTAGTTTTCAACCATATTATTAGTGTTGCTATTATTTGCGCTTCTGTGGTTTTAATGGCTGTGAAGCCGAGGACACAAAAGGAGAAAAGACCACAAGGGCTACTTAGGCTCGCCTCTTGCTCTGTGACTTCTTCTTTTTTTTTTTTTTTTGCTCACTTGACAGTGAGAGGAGCTGACAGCGGCTAATAAAGAATAGCACACAGTATTATTTTTGGAACGCTAATGCTGCTCTTTTACCAAGTGGCCCTGAAAATTGTGTCTTTGGTGTTCTTGGGAACAGAACAGATGCCTCCGCTGCTTCGAATCCATAGTCTCGAGGCTCGTCGACATCGTTCCGCTAAAGGGATTTTAAAGCAGACCAATCGCGATGATAATTGTACGTGTTTCATGTTTTGGGAAACGCTCTCATTGTCAGATAAGAGAATTTTCTGGAACCGATGAATAATTCAGTCTCACCCGACGGTGGAAGCCAGGCTTTGCATCTTTCTTTGATAAGACTCTCCTCCACCAGCCTTTCCCAACTCCCGTGCTCTTCTTTTTCACCACGCCGCAGAATTTACTATTCCTCTCATCCAGCTTCACCATGGCAACGCGTGTCATCTTGCATTATGTGCCGGAGAACATAATCTGGTTGTCTGAAGCAACTGTTGGTTGCTGAGCACATCGCATGATTGGGAGGGAAAGCAGAGTGGAGAGTGGGGGAAGTGGAACCCCTTAGGTAGGGCGAGTACTCCCCTGACCTATTTAGATCACAGCGACAGGCCTTTGTTACTGTTGCCTGCCTCAGGTCCTCCACTGGAATATTTCTCACCTCTTTTCAGAGGGCATCTCCTGATGGAAGTCCGTATCAGCTGCTCGCTCCGCACCTAATGGCTCCTCATGACATCTGTCATGATGTAGCTATCTGTTAGAATTGAACGTGAATGAACGATTTCTCAGGTCTGACTGTATTTTTGGCAGAGACAAGTGTGGGATTCTCCCGCTTGTAGATGATCAGATCTATGCTACCCCTAATGGATGCCTGCTTTATTGATGCAGCGAACCTTTTTACAAATGATCAGCCTCACTGGCTGCGGCTGGTGCTAATTGCTATCGATGATTAAAAGCCTGTTGGAAGAGGCTAATGCCGCTGACCCATCGACCGCCAATCTATAGACCGCCAATCCATACTGCATTCATTGGTGCGCTTACGGGGTTAACTAATCAGCCCATGACACTCATCTAAATGTGGGAATTATGGTGCATATATTTGTCCTCACAGCTAAGGCTGCACAATTAATCGAAATTTTATCGAAATAGTAATATGACCTCCTGCAATTTTCTAGTTCTAGTCATGTAACAGAAATAAAATAAATTAATTAAAATAGATCGTGAAAGTGTATAAGGGCTTAGAACATTATGATGGAAGTATATGATGGTCATTCCCATGCTCTATTATGTCTCATTAGTTGTTGCAGCAATTTTTGGGTTGATACCATTTATTACACAGATTTGGTGCTAAATTTAACCATTTTTTTACCACTCGAGAATTGATAAGAAAATCATTCCAAAATACCACATTAAGACATCAAGACCTTGAGGAAAGCCATGCTGTGATTTGGTCTCAAAACATTTTGACATTAGGACTTGGCGAGCGCTTCTGTTCTGGAAACTGCTCAGAAACCCCCTTATTGTCAATCTAGCTAGGAAAGCCATCCATCTTCTGAATGCTCTAGGTCTCTAGTTTGTGGTTTTAAAGTTTCATGAGGCTGTGATTATCCTAGAGGTCACCACAGGTCATTTTATACAGTGAGGTCAAGTTTCAAAACATGGCTACTAACATCATCACACATGAATACAATTGGGCTCATTGGATCCAAAAGAGTCTCAGCTTTCCATGCATATTCAATTTATTGGGTATAACTGGAGACTTAATTAGACTTAATTCCAAGACTGTTCAGGGACCCCAGTATGCAGAGAGATTAAAATACACCATTTTTAGAATAGGTAAAAATAACACATTTACTGCATGCAAAAATGTCATGTTTTTTTGCCCCAAACTGCATGGGGTTATTATAAAGTGTAAAGGGGAGACTCATGGGTACCCATACAACCAATTTTAATTCCCATATCTTGAGATCAGAGGTCAAGGGACCCATTTGAAAACGGCCAAGCCAGTTTTTCCTCGCCAAAATGTTTCCTAACTTCAGAGCATTATTTAGCGTTCTTCTTGACATGCTAGCATGACGTAGTTGGTACCAATGGATTTCTTAGGGTTTGTAGTTTCAAGTGATACCAGTAGCTCCACTCTGCTGAGCCTGCTACAGCCTCTGAAAGACATCAAAGATGGCCAAGGGCCTCAGCGCCCTCAAGTAGTGGAAGAGGTTAAATTAAATATAGGCCAGGACATCTCTGCAGAGATGTCCTGGCCTACACATCACATTCTACAGACTTAAGAGAAGGTCTTTGTTTGCTACAGATTCGCACAAAAATCACACCATAATCATTTTAATATGTTTTTCAGTGAAAATGAGAATGGTTATATAGAAATGGTCCTTCCCTCTAATATTGCAAATCATATCGCAAATGCAATATCAGTCAAAATAATCGCAATTTGATATTTTTCTAAATCTTTCAGCCCTACTTTGTAACCAAATCATATTGTGAGATGCTGAGGATTGTCCCAGAATTGTGGGAGTTATAGCTCTCTGTTGATTGGCGAGTGTCCTCAGTGGTAGAGATTACTGGCATTTTAATTTATCAGAGTGTTTGGTTTCCAAAATCACAAAATACAACATTCAAGAAGCTGCATTTTACAGCTTTTTTTTTTCTGGCACAGAGCTTTACTGAAAAAAAAAAAAGCCTTAATCCTTCAGCTGAGATGGCATAATACCTCTCGGTGGCTCACGTCTTTGACTGTGAAACCTCGTCAGTCAGATACTGGGTTCAAGGAGTCATTTGTTGCTTTTCAATGCAGCCATGGAAATGAGCATGAGCCCTTTTGCAATAGCGGCGTTGATTGTAGAAGACTAATGCTGCGCAGCCCCAGAGTGGTTCTCCTTCGCGTCTGATGGAACAATATGAAATCAAAGCTGTTTGCTCCGAGCCCTTCGCAGAGTAAAAGTGTTGAGCATCGGGGAATGTCAGAACAGATTAGAAGCGTCTTTCTCTTTTTTTCCCCCCCAGTATCTCCCTCTTTGTCTCTCAAACACCCTCCCTCCTTATCTCTTTTGCGACTTAGTTAGGCTATCTCCTTTCATCTGTCCTCCTCTGCTCCGTGCCTTCCCCTGGCTTCCCCTCTTGCCCCCCTCTCCTCTCCTCTGTCTGCGGGGCCTAAGATGGAGTGGCTTCGTCGCACAGAGCTCATAGTTAATTAGGCTTGGCCTTGTCACACATTGAGGGCTGGAGCCAGAGTTGTAGCTAAACCCAGTGGGGAGGCAAGGACGGAGATGGAGATCTAGAACAGTTGGCGTCAATCTATTGCCTGCTGCTGACAAAGCCAGCTACCATTCCCCTGCTCTCTTAAAGCCTTTACACAGGAAGACTTTGTCCCTCTGTTTGGTGTGCATTTATCACATTGGATCAGTATTATCCGTGCCTCACTGTGCTGTTTTCATGCAAGTTTAAATTTCACTATTATTTTTCAGTGTGTGAATGAATTAGCACCAATTTTAATAATATTTTTTGGTAATATTTCAAGTAAAAATGCAAAAAAATTCTCTGGCTCTTGCTTTTTTGCTGTTTTTATTGCTGTGAATGAAATCGCTTCGGGGTTTGAACCAGACAAAACAAGACATTTGAAGATTAAACATTTCTGAGACTAAACTGTTAATGGTTTCATCAAGAAAATAATCAGCGGATGCATCAATAATGGGAATGATTATTATTTACAGCAATGTATTAATATGTATTTTAAAAAATTTGATTTAAAAAAAACAACTAAAACTGTAAAAATCAGGTTAGGGTTAGCCAATCTCAGTGCTAGCACTTCCCATTTGTCTTTTCAATTTTTATTACTGGAAGCATTTCCTAAACTGTGCTGGTCTCAAGCATAGACTGTATATAAGAGGTGGATGTAGTCACCGTGGCGTCACCCATTGGTTTGTGGACTGCCGTTTTGAAGCCTCGAGTTTGGCATTTTGGCCGTCGCCATCTTGGTTTATGGCCATCACCATGTTGTTTTTCAGGTGACCAAAAAGGTTATAATTAACTTTCATGAACTGAAAACAAACTGTGAAAGGGTTAAAGTTCTAAGATGAAAACGCAGACAACTCCCAGGCCGGACAACGTTACGGTAGCGTCCTGTCAATCACAAGGTAGCCACGCCCTAAAGCAGGGGTTCTCAACCTTTTGTAACTCGAGGCCCACTTCCGATTGTTAAAAAATTTCCAAGGACCACCTTCCCAAATAAATGACAAACTGGGCTATAAATATGTGTTATGCCACTGTCAGGTGTAATGACCCACATAAATATTCAGCTTACCCTCACCCATCACTGCCTGCCATTATGAATCCAAAGTATTCAGGGTCATATTTCCTCACCTCACACTTTTACTGGTTTCAAAAATTGCTTGATTTTGTGTCACTGCATCTGTGACATATATGTCTGTAAAGGGGAGACTTGTGGGTACCCATAGAAATTATTTTCATTCACATATTTTGAGGTCAGAGGTCAAATGGCCATGGCAGTTTTTCCTCACCAAAATTTAGTGTAATTTTGGAGCGTTATTTAGCCTCCTTCCCAACAAGCTAGTATGACATGGTTGGTACCAATGGATTCATTAGGTTTTTTTAGTTTCATATGATGCCAGTATCTTCACTCTAGCTTTAAAAGTGAGCCCGCTACAACCTCTGAAATACAGAATAGCGGTTAATCTAACCATTTGGCCTCACCTTCGCGGCCCACTAGGTGGCTCTCTGAGGCCCACCAGTGGGCCCCGGCCCAGTGGTTGAGAATAGCCGCCCTAAAGCATACCCTGCTTTATGATCTATTTGACTCTAAATGGGACCATAATTTACTAAATGAACATCATGCTGTATTGAAGAAGACTTGAAACTAGCGATTGAGGTAATAAATCAAGTGAGAAGTAGGCTCATTTTCTCATAGACTTCTATACAATCAGACTTCTTTTTGCAACCAGAGCAGTCGCCCCCTGCTGGCTATTAGAAAGAATGCAAGTTTATGTCACTTCAGCATTGGCTTTACTTTTCAGACCCGGAAGTAACCCACTGGTTTCAAGAGGACCTTATTTACTGTACATTGTTGTGTCTTATTGCAGCAGCTAACACACCAAGTGTTGGGGATGTAAAATCTGGGTAATACCCACCTACTCCTCTTGGAAAATATGGGTGAAAATTGAGCTTTCAGTGTACAATACAATAGATGAGGCCTTCTGCAATAAGCACAAGTCTAATATGTGTCTTTAGAAAAAATTCTGTCTGTGTTGTCACCCATGTTTATGTTGCCCTTTGGAGCAGGGGACTCTGCAGTATAATGGGGATCTGCATAGCCTCTCCTATGGATTGTGGTAGCCCGTGTGAAATATCCCCCAGCTTAACAGCGTGTACAGCTATTCAGATAGAGAACCGTTTTCCTCTCTGTCTCTCTCTCCCGCTCTCTCTCTCTGTGCTTGACATAAAAAGAGAAAATCCCATTTCAGCCGTGACATTCTGCCTGTGTAGCAGAAACATACAGGGACTATACATCAAAGCAAGGCAGAGTGCACAGTGAGGGGAAAGGAGGTTTAATGACGACGGCGGTCTGGAGTGATAATATAGAGCCGCTAAGAAGGAGCGTGGAAGTTATTATTCCAAGTATAAACCCTGCACCGTATCTATCATACAGCTGTGCAGGGAATATGAAACTGACTGTATAATATTCATATGCAATTAATTCAGGCCTGGTGTGTAATTGGTTAATCAATCTATCAGTGCTTTCTATCTAAATGTATCTCTTGGCCTTTTTTGTCTCTTGGCAGGTTCCACATACAGCGTTCTCTCCACTATGCCCTCCGACTCAGAAAGCAGCAGCTCCCTCAGTAGTGTTGGTATGTATAACTACATAAGATGCATGTTATGTCTGTGTGTGTCATGCCAGGTTAGATAATAGTCTGTATATAAAGACAGACGGCGCGTCTCCACTTCCTCCCACTGTACAAAAGTGAAGCCACAATATCCCGGATACGGGGGGCCGCCGTCTTGAGATTTTGACGTCATTTGGAGCCAGAGTCTGCGCAGTAGTGATCAGGAGGCTGAAGCTGCGGTATCGAGGTCCCGCCCACACACTTGCCCGAGCCAATCACGAACCAAGCACGGCCACAGCTTGTTAGCATGAACCTAGCTGCTACTTTAGCACCACAGTAGCTGTTTGGCTAGAAAGACACAACAACTAACCGTAATATCTCTATAACTACATTTATCATCAAATTATGATTATGACACATTGCTATTACACAGACTCGTGACGGTTATGGAAAGTTAAAGTAACAGCTTTGTGACTCCTTCCCTCAGAGCAGCTGTCAATCATGACGTCTCACCCACTTTTTATAGCATTAAATAACAAATTAAAGCCAAACACATCAGCATGAGAAGAACTACCTAAAATGACAGAAACCACCTTTTGGGAAAAATGTATTTGACGTGTACTTGGACCTTTTAGTTTGGCCCATCTGCTAACATGGAGGAGGCGGGCGTTATGAACTATACTGCAGCCAGCCACCATGGGACAATCCAGATGTTTTGGCTTCATCAAAGAGTATAGAAGCAAAGAGACAAAACTGTGGTGCATTTTTGACAATAGCCGCTAGATGGCGCTGTGGTAGCGCTGCTGCCATTTTGGAATGACAACGCCAATGAGTCCATAGCTATGAATGTATAAAAAGACGTCTGTAAATCAGAGGATCATTTTTCAGGTAAATCAACTTCCCAATACGAACACTTAAATGACCTGTAAAACGAACATTTAAATGATTATATCCTAAAAGTTGCAAAATGAACTAATATCTGAATCCAGAGTTATTTTCCTCGGCATAGTGAACGTGCATCAGACCCACAGCAGTGCACCGCCCTGCACGTTCATATGACATATCCGGTTCTGCCAGCTTCCTGCTAACTGTATGTGGCTGTAATAATGGATATATTGGCTTTAATTCATCACTTTTATTATCTTATAATACACCCATGGACTGTATGCTGTAAGGCTGTACCGTGGTGGATGTATTAACGTCTCTGTTCCCAAACAACCAGCTATTGGCCAGTAGCTAGTAGTGCTAGTAGCATGACATAAACCGAATTTAATGTAGTTGTAGGCTATTTACTAACACGCAGGACACAACCTCTTATACATCCATGGTCTGTGGTCTATTGGACATCTAGATTTTGGAGGTCCTTGACATGAAAAAGTTTGAGATTGCTCTCAAAATCTGTGTGCTGGATTTTTCTAACTTCCATTTATGTCCATCGCTCACTTTATGCTCGTCTGGGAAGCGGCCGGGCAAAAAAAGTCTAATAAATAAATAAGTAAGTAAGTAAATAGTTATAATAGTATGCATATTTATAATATTTGTTATTGTTCAACCATTTCAGTAGAGACATTAAAATGATGACAATAGAATATAAATAATTTTGTTTTACTTTTGTACGGCACTTTGTAGGCGGACGTTTTACTGGCGTTCAGCAGTCGCTTTCAGTCCAAAACGTCAGAGGTGTAGCTCTGCTGCTGGGCGCTGCTGTTGCAATGGAATGAACAATTGACTTTCACTTTTTAGCAATATACGTTCTATGGCTTCACTTTTGGGGAGCTGTCACGTCGTCCATCTTTATATACAATCTACGGGTCAGACAGGATCTATACCATCTCCAAACACACCACAACAGTGCAAAAGAAAAGTCAGCATGGCTGCGTCATGACTTGTGGAATGCTGTTTACGCCGATATTGGCGTACTTCCTGGTTACTGCTGGGTTACAGAGCTTTGTAAGTTTATTTTTTCCTTTAAATCCCACATTGGGGCCAAAACACTCTCCCAGTGTCTTCCTCTTTCCTTAAGGAAACCACGCTGGCCTTTCCCTAGTTTTGACAAAGGTCCAAGTGACTCAGCTGTGTTACATAAACCTCCAAAAAGGGCCAAATGTTGGGCCAAGGATCGACATAATCCTCCGATTTCCTGCCGTGGGGGCTCTTTTCAATGAAACAAAACAATCCTGAAAATGACTCCTTAATGAGGTATAATGTTTGTCAGAATGTGTCTATTTGACAAAGTGTCAAGGACACACTGTGGAAGAAAAAGCCCTTGTTATTATAGTGTCATTCTGTTAAAATCAATCAAGTGTTTTTTAATCTCAGTCATGACAGGTAGAATAGAACAGATCTTGCAATAGATACATAAGGCTATAAAGTACAGAAAATTAAGTCTCCTTGAAAACAACCACTCTAAATGAAGTATTTCACTTTATTCCTTTACAAAGACTTAAGGTGCCATGGCTTTCCAAACACAAGTGCTTAAATTGAATCAAAGAATACAGATACCTTTGTTTAAACCACACAGAAAGTATGCAGTACATAAACCAAATCCAAATCCCATCTGCTCTTTCTGCCTTTCATTTTCGTGTCAGAGATTACAGATGGTGTAGTCTTGTAAATCCAATAATTTTCTGCAAATTTACAGCAAACTCACGGAACCCCCCTAGCGGATTATATAACAGGCAGTTTCTGCCCTGAGTGTTTGGGCAGGACAAAACTCTGCTGCTTCCTAATGCTAAAGTTGTGTCTGTGTCCCTTTGGGCTAATGTACAGTATGCACCTTCTGAATGATGATATGCATTGCCAGGGGAACTTTTTTCCCAGCGTGTTTTCGATCAATACTCCTAGCCTCTGGTTTATGTGCTCACTGTTGCAGGTTCGCCCGTTAATGGCGAAGCATCCTCCCCACCCCCAGCCATCAATGACAACCGGCCATCCGGCGACAACCTGGACACCATATTGTTCCAGCTCCGCCAGGTGACCAGGGAGAGGGATGAGCTCCGCAAGCGTCTGGCCTTGGCATCGCCCGGGACCACCTTCGACGACTGCAGGTGCAAAATAAATCCTGGCCTGCCTGCCAAGTTGTTGTTACTGTTTTTGTTTTTTTAATCCTTCTGGTAACACTTTTATTTGGCTGATGCCTATGAATCAGCCTACTGTGATTATAGATGCTTTTTTTCCCCCCTAAATGAAATATATCCGATCCAACTATTGACTCTGACCTGAGATTCACTGCTGTCAGAGCAGCAACGTTTTTGACCGGTCATGTTTACTCTCTCTAGATTGTTAAAGTCACTGTGGTGACAGTGTCCTTACTTCTGGCTGCCATGTTGTCATCTACTAATTCTCTGCTGTCTTGAATAATGTTGACGCTACCTTGCAGAGAGAGAGAGAGAGAGAGCGAGAGAGAGAGAGAGAGAGAGAGAGAGAGAGAGAGAGAGCTTAATTAAGTTTAAAGGGATAGTTCCGGTGTTTTGAAGTGGGGTTGTATGAGGTACTTATCCATAGTCAGTGTATTACCTACAGTAGATGACGGTCGGCACACCCCCCAGCATGGAGAAGCAGACAGGAGTTACCGCATGGGAGCAAAGCAATGTACTGCTGTGGACGGGGGGCAGCAGCAAAACATACTTAAGACACCTAAAAGAAAGGCCCACCTAAAGAAATCAATATCAGTTTAAGTGTACACTATATTTACAATATTTTCACCGCTTTACCTTGCAGTCTGACAGCTATACAGTCTATGTAAGCTATTAAAGCAGTTATCGATGCTTTCACCAAAGCAACCAGACTCCATTGGGAAAAAAACAGTAATTGTGCTTTGCTGAACACAGGTGTTGCTGTTCTACCGCTGCCTCCATCGGTTAGTTTGTTTGTGTTATTGTGTGACCTTGGTTAGTTCGGATTCACCAAAGTCATACAATAGCACAAACAAACTAACCGATCGAGGCAGCGGTAGACCAGCAACCCCCGTGTTCTGCGAGGTAAAATTACAGTTTATTTCAATGGCGTCTGGTGGTGCGAGCATAGATGGATACAACGGCTTCAGTTCCCCGTCAGAAAGGGCTGCAAGATGAACCGGTGAAAATATAACACTTCAATTTATATTTGATTTTTTTTAGGTGGCTAAAATACGTTTTGCTGCCGGCCCCGTCCACAGCAGTTCATTGGTTTGCTCCCGTGCCAACCATCATCTTCTGTAGTTTTGGGTGTTTTGGAGTGGGGTTGTATGAGGTACTTATCCCTAGTCATTGTATTACCTACAGTAGATGACGGTCGGCACGCCCCCAGTTTGGAGAAACAGACAGGAGTTACCGCACGGAATCATTACATTGCTTTGCTCCTCTGCGGTACCACCTGTCTGCTTCTCCATGCTGGAGGCGTGCCGACCGTCATCTACTGTAGGTAATACACTGACTATGGATAAGTACCTCATATAACCCCACTTCAAAACACCCGAACTGTCTCTTTAAGGTGCTCTAGTTTACCAGATGTTTCATGTGCAACAGATGATACGAAGTCTGCTTTGCTTACATCAGTGCATACTTTTAAAATGTTTACATCTAGTCAAACATTTCATTCCTATCTTATGAATTCTCATGCAAGGGGAAGGTTAGCTCCGTCTCTTACATCCTCCTATCTGAACTGTATTTAGCCACGTTATAGTACGAGGCTGCTGCTGCTGGATGGTGTGTTGATTCCTTGCTGCTTTTCTCCTTAAGGCCAAATTCCAAAGCCAGTCATGACTATGAGCGTCTGAAAAGTCAGTGCATGAGGGCCATGGCAGACCTGCAGTCTCTCCAGAACCAGCACACCAAAACACTCAAGAGGTGCGAGGAGGCTGTAAAAGAGGCTGACTTCTACCAGTAAGTATTTCTCATGATGCCTATTTTCCCTTTCTCGTTGCTAACGAAGGACTCTTAGTCTTTACCTGTAGCGTGCAGTCTAAATGCAATACCCCTAGTTGCTTAGATTTCAATACAAAAGCAGTGGTGAATGTGTGTCGGGACTCATTATCGAAGTGGATGAGCGTAGGATGAACATTCTGTCACCTGCTGCTTTTCAGTGTAGAAATAATTACATTTTATTGCATTGTATTGCTTTAATTGTAGAAAATGCTGGCATGGTGTTGCAATTAACCTAATTGAAAGAACATCCCTTGGAGCTACAGCTGGCTCTCACATTGAAATGGAATTGGCAGTGCAAAAAAACAGAAAACATGCATGGCTTTAAAAGCTTGGAAACGGAGGCATTTATGTGATTGAATTATTCAGCCTAATGGCTCAAAAGCCGAGGCAAAATTTCTGGAGCATGGAGACTGATCATACGGTGTATTAGCTGTTAGAGTGTTTAGCTATTACAATATTTTATAACATGATAGAAGCAAAAGGTAAGTTGTCAAATTAAGTTGATGTTAATTGCTAAACAGGCAGATATTTTATACCATGTATAACCATATACCATATATAGGTAACATGAATGCTCTGCACGCTTTTGATTGAAATCACTCTAATAATAGTACAAGGACTGAAGATATTTCACACACATAAAGGTTTGAACTCTCCTCAGAAAGCAGGAGATTGCCCTTTGGTTGTAAATTTCTAGAGAGGTAAACCTCTGCATAGTGTCCCCATTTTGGATACTGTCCATAAATTAGATTACCTCTGAAATAACTTTATTTTTTAAAATTATAAATGTTGCATATCACTTGCAGAATTCTCCTACTGGATTCGAAACCCCAGTTTACTTAATAACACCAAAGCTTACTGTCTGTTATGTATATTTGCATGTACATTGTATATTCCTGTACATACCAGGGTTATTATAGTAAACTAAAACAAAATAAGCAGTGGATAATATTGTTAGTAAACTAAAACTAAATAAAAACTATCTAATTTAATAGAAACTAAAACTAAACTGAAACATATTACCTAAAAAAGGGGACAGCATTCATTTCCGTCAACTCTGATGACATTGAACCACAGAAAATGAACAGACATTCCAGCAGATGGCGCTATGCTGCAATTGCTTCAACATTAAACATTATGGCCATTAGTATGGAGGATGGAACCTGCCAAAATAAAAAATGAATAAATATGCCATTAAATGTACCCAAAAATATATTCAACATTAATGTTGGCATAAATTAATTAACTAAATGTGACGTATTTAATTTTTTTAATTACTTATTTATTTATCTACCTTTGTATTAATTTCCATCGATCTACTCTTCTATTTAATTTTCCATTTCATTCATTTTTTTTTATTAATAATGAAATTTATTTATTTATTTTTGTATTTATTTTACATTTATTTTTAAATTTAAAGCTTCAATTTTATGGCTTTTTTATTTTTTTATTTCTGCATGATTTTCCCTTTGTATTTCCCCCCTATTTATTTCTCCAAACTTATTTATTTTTGTATTCTTTTCTCTGATCTGCACACCTATACCGGTCTGACAAAGCAAGACCAAAGGTAAATAAATAAAGAAGCAAATTAAAACAGAAATATCAATGTATGTCACATTTTATCAATTATTTAATGCCTACATTTATTTATAATATTAGTTTTGATACATTTAATGACATGCTTATTTATTTATCGAGTCATTTATTATTATTTTTTATTTTGGCAATGTCCGTCCTCCATACATTCCTACACAGTTCTTCAACCATGTATTTTGTATGTATATGAAGCTACATACCTTTGAGACATTATACCTGGCCCTAACAAAAACTAACCAAAACTACTGTAAAACAAAATTTCTTTCCTTTCTGAAAAACTGAAACTAGCAAACACACTCTAAAAACTAACTAAAGCTAAAGTCAAATGAAATTGAAAAGTCAAAACTAATAACAACTTTGGTATGTACACGTGTTTACTCCTCTTGCGTGTCTGTGCGTTTTCTCCTCCCAGCATGCTGCACAGCCGCGTCTTGGGCGAACAGACGCAGCTGAAGGAGGAGATGGAGACACTCAGGAGGGACAACGCCCAACTCGTCAGAGAGCACAACCACCTGAAACAGAACTGTGAGGAGCTCAAACGACTGCACGGCCAAGACCAGAAAGAGTTAGCGGACCTCCGGCTGCAGCAACAGCAGGTACAATCCATTCACACACTCAGACACGTGGGTGGGTGTGTGCTGTAGCTGCCCAGATGTTGTAAGGGCACGGATTGCCTTCGGAGATTAACTGATATGACACAGATGCTAGAGCCAATATATATGAAATCCAAAAATGTTTTGTTTCTTTTGCTACAGCATCACATATTTCTAATAGCGCTGAGGTTTTCTCTTCTTTATATTTTGATGTCATGCATTTTGGAGCATCAAACTTTGTTCTAAACAACCAACACAAGGCTGCTGTGACCCGTATTGGACTACTATGCAGTACTGTCTCACACAGCACCCCTGGGAACACTGCGGTGGTTAAGAGCACAGGGCAGCCAAGCAGAGGGAAACGCACACAGAGCACTTCTGAAAAGGGCAAGCGCAGAAGAAAAGGGCTTCGGCTCGGGCAAAGGGCACGCTGACCCAAACCATGTAGCTACAAGATCAGTGTGTACGCAGCGTGTGCTGTGTGGACAAGGTCAACACAGCCCTCGGGTCACAGCAGCTCTGTCAGGAATCAGGAGCACTACATCAGCAAGAGCTGCAGTAATGACACATACAGCCTCACGGAGGATGAATAATGCATTCTGAAGGACACTCTCTACACATAAAACAGTTAATTTTGCAGGCCGGCCATTTGTCTTTTACATATGTGCATGAATGCAGTTTTTGATCAAAAACTATTGACATTTGGAGATTTCTGCAAGAATTGCATTTTTCGGCGATTGGATGGCGAGCACTTCTGTTCTGGAATCTGCTCACAAACCCCTTTATTGTCAATCTACTTAGGAAAACCATCCATCCTCTGAATGTCCTAGTCTCTGGTCTCATGTCTCTAGTTTGTGGTTGTAAAGTTTCATGAGGCTGTGATTATCCTAGAGGTTACAACAGGTCATTTTATACAGTGAGGTCAAATTTTTTTTAAATGGTCTCCAGGCGTACCCAATTTATGTAATTCCAAGACTGTTTAGGGTATGCAGAGATATTCAAATACAACATTTTAGAAAAGGCAAAAATAACCCATTTGTACTGCATGCAAAAAACTGCACTCGTGGGTACCCATAGAACCCATTTTCATTCAGATATCTTGAGGTCAGAGGTCAAGGGACCCCTTTGAAAATCGCCATGCCAGTTTTTCCTCGCCAAAATTTGGCCTAAATTCGTAGCATTATTTAGCCTCCTTCCTGAAATGCTAGCATTACATGGTTGGTACCAATGGATTCCTTGGATTTCATAGTTTCATATGATACCAGTACCTTCAGTCTAGCTCTAAACTAGCTCTGAGCCCGCTCCAGCCTCAGCCGGTGCCCTCAAGGAGTGGAAGAGGTTAAAGAAAGTTTAAGCTGGCAAAGGATTTGCTTGCATTGTAAAAATAGAATCCTGCCTACACTTTGATGCCATCTGCTGCTAAGGTGGGGCACAGCAAATACAGGCTTATTTTATCTAATGGCATCGTCATTTTGTACACTACAAGTAGTTTTATAACGACATATCATGTGACTTTTGTTGTCCTTACCAGGTAATGAGAGAGAAGGGCTCATCAGAGGTGTTAAACAAACTGTACGACACCGCTGTGGACAAGCTGGAGGGCGTGAAGAAGGAGTACGACGCCCTGAGCAAGCGCTACAGCGAAAAGGTGGCGAACCACAACACGGACCTGAGCCGCCTGGAACAGGCCGAGGAGGAGAACCGGAGGCTGCAGAAGCAGATGGACGCACTGCTCAAACAGCGAGACTCGGCCATGCACTACCAGCAGCAGTACTCCACCTCGATGAGGAGGTGAAAGCATTTATCACCTGTACACATGCAGTAGACAGAACACATGAGATCAAACAGAGCACTGTTATATTCCAGGGAACTTTATGTTAATATGTATGGAGGACGGAACCTGCCAAAATAAATAAATAAACGATGCAATAAATATGCCATTAAATGTACCAAAAATAAATGTAGGCATTAATGAATTGATAAAATGTGACATAAATTGATATTTCTGTTTTAATATGCTTTTTATTTATTTACCTTTGTGTTAATTCCCCTATCCACTCATCTATTTAATTTGGGTCCGTGTACCCAGTTTTCTTTTCAATTTTTAGTTGCATAAAGACAAAAATAAAGTTTTGTTGTCTGAGTGAAGGTCACTAAAAGCACTATCACTAATTTTCCCTTTTATTTATTTATTTGATTAACAATGAAATCTATTTTACAGTTATTTTTAAATTGATTTATTCATCATAACATTTTATTTATTTATTTATTTATTTTTATTTTTGCAGCTTGATTTTTCCTTTGTATTTCCCCCCTATTTATTTCCCCAAATGTATTAATTTCTGTGTTCTTTTCTCTGATCTGCACTCCTGTACCGGTCTGAGAATGTCACATTTTTATCAAGTAATTAATGCCTACATTTAGCTCTAATATTATTTTAAATTTTTTGTTGAGTCATTTATTTATGTATTTATGTATTTATTTAGGCAGGTTCCGTCCTCCATAAATATGTAGTAAATATTGTGCTGGTTTCATGGGCTTGAATCAGTCTAGCAGAGGAGGTGATGACCCAGCACCCGTACACACATACGTAGGAACAAGCGCCGATATGAGTTACACTCGAGCTGCGGCCAGCACATCATTTTATATGAGCATCTCATAAAATTGTTCCGTCCCCCATCTTCCTCCGCCCTCCCCAGGTTTGATTCAGTGCAGCTGGAGCTGAACAAGTCCTCGGCCCAGAACAAGGAGCTGCAGAGAGAGATGGAGCGCCTGCAGTCGGAGGTGACGCGCTACAAGAACCTGCAGCTGAAGGCGGCCAAAGACTGCGAGAAGTACAAGGAGGAGAGGGACTCTGTGTTCAACGAGTATCGCCTCATCATGAGCGAGAGGGACCAGGTGATCAAGGAGCTGGACAAGCTGCAGACGGAGCTGGAGGCGGCCGAGGCCCGACTGAAAAACACGTCTTCAGAGAGAGTGGTGGCCAGTGAAGAGCTGGAGGCACTCAGACAGGTATATCGGATGTACACAACTTTACTTAATATATCAGTTATAGCTGATGCTCTCTTTATATCCAGAGAGGTTACTGGCCAGCATGGAGGCTGAACATGAAGAGTATTGCTCCAACAAAACTCAGTCAAAACCGAGTATATGGCTGAACCGTGTATAGTCAGTCTGTGAATTTGTGGCTAAATTGTTACACAAATAATCAGTGGTCATGTCTATAATGTTATATCTTAAATGTACTGCAGTAGCATATCACAACATTGTAAAGCTATGTATGAAAAAAAAAGGCAAGAAATGTTATAAATGAAGTTGCAAGAACAGTTTTTACCACTTATATCTTAATGTTTGATTGAAAGACAACTTATAATGAAGCAAATGACATTCAGTAATAGTAAATGCCAACATTTACTATTTAGTCAGTATTTATGCATTTTATACAAGGTGAAAAGGTATTAGCATGACATACAGTATGCAAGGTTGAAAGTATTTCAGTTTTTAATTAAACAATTTGTATCACACCATTTAAAAGGCATCTCTGCCGGCGCATACGCCGGATGCCCCACTCAATTCAGTCGGCGAAAGCAGCGCGCATGCCTACCTCGACCACAACAGGGTATTTGGGGTATATTGTGATTGCAGTCTTAGCCCTAAATAGTACAATACATCATGATATCACAACTGAATGAGTGAACACAATACAGCAGAGCAGCCAGCAGGTGATTGCTGGTATATTTCTTTCTCTGTGGCATCGTTATCTTGTCAACAATTAATGACACAATAAACCTTGATCGCTCTGACAGATCCATGCTTTGTTTAAAGTGACGCCTCCTCCCGCCGGCAAATGTTTTCCCCCTCCATTTAAGAGGCATGCTCCTCGCTCTCCGTTCATCATCACGTCGCCGGATTGGCTGAAAAGGAGTGCACCCAGACTTTTGCGTTTTGTAGGGCTGGCTCTCTGCGAAAGAGCAATAGCTAATGAGGAAACTGCAACACTCGACTGACCAATTGTGTAACTTCATCACTCAGCCAGCCACTCAGTGACAGACTTTTGCGTTTGTAGGGCTGGCCCTCTGCGGTCCAGCCAAAAAACATAACTGTTCTTATAAATTCTCACAAACAATATATCAAATATTTTGGACAACATCAAAGAGAAATTCACGAATGACATGACAAAACTTTTACTCAACAAACTTGGTATTATATTATAGACATGTTGAATGAAAAACATGCGCTTATTCACTGTCTTGCCAAGAGTTGAGATGATCGATACCGCTCTCATGTCTCTACGGTAAATATATAGCTGGAGCCAGCAGCCAGTTAGCTTGGCTTAGCTTAGCATAAAGACTGGAAACAGGGAAAACTTTAAAGTAATAACTGTATTTCAAAAAATTTGATATAAAGCATTTTGGAATAAAATAGTTCTTGTTATTACTCATCAATCGCAGCTTCTCCAAGAGAGTTACTGTCTTACCGACAGCTACTGAGTGAACTATTTCCTCTGTGAGAATTTAATTTCCAGCTGTCAGGTTTGTTGGTGCATCTGTTCATGAACTGAGCCAGGCATCTACTTTTTTATCTGTAGATCAAAGACCATTTCCTCCAGTGACACAGCACAAAAATAGTTCAGCTCCACCGCCTCCTTTTTTGAAGAATATTTCCGAACACTCTGGTTGACGGACAAAAGAGATTCACAACTAGTGTTGGATCACTCTGCATTGGCCCTCATATTTTTTTTTTTCACATCGCATTAATGACGCACAGCATTGAGATGCCCTCGTTCCATTTTGCCCTCCCTTTTGTTCCCCGCAGGAGTTGAACTCGTCACTGGTGGACCGCGACAGGGCCATCTGCGAGAGGAACGAGCTGCTGGAGAAGTACTGCCACGAGGTGAAGGACAAGGCCGAGGCCCAGAAGGAGCTGAGCCAGGCCTGCAAGGACATCGAGATGGTCCGGGAGGAGAGGGACGTGGCCCGCAAAGAGAGGACGGAGGCCATCATTCAAAGGGATCAGTTGCTCCGAGAGTACTATCAGGCCAGACAGGTGACAAACTGCACCTTAGGTTCGACAGTGTAAAGTCAAAGGTTAGACACATGATAAAGAGCTTAGTGCATCCAGGGAAGGGATTACAGTATGTCAGATTTATGTCACACCTCTGTCTGCCCACTAGATGGCCCTCTTGACAGTCTTTCTGCAGGTCACATTGACTTGAACCTTTAAGTTTGAAAGTCAGTCTCCACAGTCACTTTTTTTTTTAACACCACACACTTTTAACTCGAGGACAGGGGTGCCCAAACTTTTCCCCTTGGTGGGCCAAAACTGGAACTTGATGGTGGACCACGGGACCAAAAGCATACACCTATTGTATTGTTAAGATGCAAAGTTCCCCAATTGAATGTTCTTTTAGCTTTTACATAGTTAACCCATTAAAACCCACCTGCTGAATATAGTTGTGCTCATTTCCAGTCATACCCAGTTTATGTATTTCCAAGACTGTTTAGTGACCCCAGTATACAGACATTTTCAAATATACCATTTTTAGAATAGGCGAAAATAACACATTTATACTGCATTCAAACAACTGCATGATTTTTCCCCTAAACTGCATGTGATTATCATAAAGTGGGCATGTCTATAAAGGGGAGACTCGTGGGTACCCATAGAACCCATTTACATTCACATATCTTGAAGTCAGAGGTCAAGGAACCCCTTTGAAAATGGCCATAATAGTTTTTCTTAAACAAAATTTGCTTGCATTACATGCACTTCGGTGCATTCATAGATATAAAACAGTAGATGTGAAATGTTCTAATGACTTGTCATTCCTGGATGAAACCATATGGTGGCCATCTTACCTGTGTACAGTTTTAAACTTGGAATTGGAACCTGTGGTGAAAAGAGGCTTATGTTGTCCTTATAACCCTTGTATTTCTCTACCAATACATCAACACAGTTTTTTTTATTCAAAGTGATGAGTGTAAGACAACTGAATCTGTCTAACATGAACCAAAAAAAACAAAGATTTTGGTAGAATTGATTATTATAGCTCCAAGAGAACACATCATGCTTTCGGTCATAAAGATAATCTCATAATTGTGCATTTATATTGCAGACAATGATTTTATTTTTTCAATTTTGCCTGAACTAAATGTGTAAGAACAGTCTTTGGTATTCTGAATGGCTAATATATTACATTACGCAGTATCTTTTATGCTAAATAGATTCAGTATTATGGCCTATAGGCAGGCAATTACAATCAGTCACTTCCTGTTTTGCGGTCAGCCAGCATGGGTTTGTTTTGATGCTAAATTAATTGATTTAGTTGTTGTGGAGGTTTTATATCTATGGGTGTATTATTTAGCCTCCTTCCTGACAATCTATCATGACCTGGTTGGTACCAATGGATTTATTAGGTTTTCTAGTTTCATATGTACAAGTATCTTTACTCTAGCTCTAAAACAGCCTGCTACAATTTTAATGTAGATCACAAACATCTGGTGCGCTTAATCAAACCTCATGGAGGGCCAACTTTGGCCTGCGGGCCCCACTTTGGGCAGCCCTGCTCTAGGATGTTGTTACAAATGGAAATGCAGCATGTAGCCAACTCGTTTAACGAATCATCTTCATTCGTGTATACTCAAATGTTCTTAGAAACAAGACTCGGCCACCCTGGACATGGAGCGAGCCAATAAGGAGATCGAGATGCTGAGGAAACAGTACGAGGCCATGTCCCAGGAACTGAAGGAAGCCACGCAGGAGGCTGAGGTGGCCAAGTGTCGACGGGACTGGGCCTTTCAAGAGAGGGACAAAATAGTGGCGGAGAGGGAGAGCATAAGGTCAGTGGGTTTGTTAAAGACTCCTGACAGAGTTTGGAGGGCACTTGCAATGTCGTAGAGAATTACTGTCTAATTTCTGCTGCTCCTCCCAATACACGGCAACGTCTATATTCTCATGACTTTCCTCTCCTTCCCCAGGACTCTGTGTGATAACCTACGGCGGGAGAGGGACCGGGCGGTCAGCGACCTGGCCGACGCCCTGCGTAACCTGGACGATATGAGGAAACAGAAGAACGATGCGTTGCGAGAGCTCAAAGAACTAAAGTGAGTCTTCACCATGGCTCTGAAGCCTCAGTTATGATGGCAATTATAGGAAAAGACTCATATAAGCAATCCTTCTGCATCTGAGTGAGCACTGAACCACATTGCCTCTACTCGGCCAACTGTCTTTGTCTCTGTAAGCTGTTGTACTCCGTGTGTGGCCGGGCGTAAACTGTGATACTCTGCCTTTGGAGGCATCACAGAGCTCTCTGTCTGGCACTGTTTCCACACGCCCGGATTAAAAGTGTAATCCAGAAAAGCTTCAGTGTTTTGGACACACATACACATTTGGTGTCTCACTGGCCCCATCGCCCTGCATATGAATGGGTTTATATTGCGTGTAAAAGCTCCCTCTGCTGGCTAAAGTGAATATGACAGTCAAAGCATTGGTGGAGCATGCAGTATTGCAGTGACTTTGAGAGTTTCTTCCTCTATCCTCTGAAAAGAACAATGTAAGATTGGGGTTTTAATGTCACAGCTACCCTTAAGGCATGCCTTAGTAGGACACTATTTATCTTACTGACAGTTGGGCATTGTGCGCATTCTACTTTTAGTTTTCTCATGAGTAAATATACCACAAAACAGAAGGTGTTTGCTAGTGTGAGAAAGGACGCGATAAATATTTTGGAAAGATACCAGAAGCTTGAGCCCAATTCCACAAAAAAAGGTCAAAACATGTATACTTTCTAAATTTCTACATGTTATTTTCTCCCCGTAGATGAAGCAGGCTGGATTCTACATCCAGATTGATGCACATGATCTAATTTTAAAAACAGAAACAGAGTGCTTTTCCAGTATACAGACTGGTTGTGTGTGATTCATTCTTTCTGTTGTCTCTGCCCATCCATCCTCAAGTGACTGACCTTTGACCTCTGTGCACTGATGTCTCCCTCTGTTAAGGGAGAAGATGGAGAGCCAGCTGGAGAAGGAGGCCCGGTTCTGTCAGCTAATGGCCCACAGCTCTCACGACTCGGCAATCGACACGGACTCCCTGGAGTGGGAGACCGAGGTGGTGGAGTTTGAGAAAGACAGGGTACAAGCAGCGCTCAGATCTGATTACTGGGAGTGATTTGGTGACACGGCAGTCTCCTGAGAGCCAGTAGAGCTCTAAAGACTGATGACATTGAAATAAGTTTGTCAAAAAGAATGAATTTACTGACATTTATATTATTGTCTTTTACAGGACGACATGGATTTGAAGGCACTTGGGTTTGATATCGCTGAGGGGGTAAATGATCCGTATTTACCAGGAGATTGTGGAATATTTGTTACAAGAGTGGACAAAGGAAGTATTGCAGATGGAAGGTTAAGGTATGAGCTGCCTCACTAAGCTGTCCTGTGTACCTTTCTCCACGTTGTGTCCGAAATTGCATAGTATGCACTACATACTCAATATACGTACCATCGATCAACATACTTATGTGTGAATAAACAGTAGTATGTATCTTAACTGTAATTACCACGTCAGAGCCTCCTTGCTGGTTGGAGATGCATAACCAACCATGGTAACCAGTGCCAACCTCGTGAAAAACGATGATTTGTGAAAAATCATAAAGTCTGAACTAATTTAAAAACTATCTTTTTGACTCCCTCTGAGAGTTCAAAGCTCTGATGACAAAACGGTAAAACTGAAAAGTGCAATTTCTATTCCTAAACTGGATTTTGTATTATGTATCTGTTGTTCGTTTGTAACATGTACTATTATTAATTGCCCATGTCTGTTCTTGACATATTTTATAATTTTAGTAACATTTTAATAATGTGCTATCTTGGCCAGGTCTCCCTCGAAAAAGAGATTTTAATCTCAAATTACTTCCTGGTTAAATAAAGGTTAAATGAATAAATAAAAACTCAACTCAACTATATCATGCATATAGCTGAGAATCTATACTAATACTGAAAAACTTGCCAAAACTCTCCCCCCCCTTATTCATTACCCCACACTTATTTATTTATGTATTTTTTTTCTCTGATCTGCACACCTGTAGCAGCCAAAGGAAAATAAATAAATGTCACATTTTATCGATTAATTAATGCTTACATTTATTTCTAATATTATTTTTGGTACATTTAATGGCATATTTATTTATTTATCGAGTCATTTATTTATTTATTTTTGATTTTGGCAGGTTCCGTCCTCCATACATACAAAGGTCTGGGACATACTAAAAAATCCCACATATTGTTTTAGCGTACTAAGTAGCATGTTAGTATGGAAGTTTGAACACAACTGTTTATTAAATGCCTCATAATCCCTCCTCTTGTGTTTCCAGAGTGAACGATTGGTTGTTGAAGATTAATGATATGGACCTGACCAATAAGGACAGGAAGCAGGTGGTGAAGGCTGTCCTCAACGGCGGCGGATTGATCAACATGGTGGTACGAAGAAGGAAGTCTCTGGGAGGAAGGCTCGTCACTCCTGTCCACATCAACCTCGTGGGACACAAAGGTATATTGGAGTGCTAAACTCCTCAGCTTGCTTTGTGTTGTCTCAATGCCTCAGGGTTATTTAACCCCATTTTTTCCCTTCTGTATCTCAGACAGCGGTATTGGTCTGGAGAGCGGCGTGTTCGTCACTGCCCTCGTCCAGGGCAGTCCAGCAGCCAGGGAAGGTTCTCTCACAGTTGGAGACAGACTGATCGCTGTGAGTCTTTATTTTATTTTTAAAATATTTTTATTGTTTCTTTCACATTAAAAAAGACAGTCCAGTGTGTTTTACAGACAAATATTCTCAAAAAAATACGTATATATATATATATATATATATATATATATATATATATTTTAAAGAAGCTATATAATATATACATATTATAAACTGAATTTCTTAGCTTCTTTAAAATCCCTCTTTTATTATTTTTTTATGCTCCCTCCCTCCCTCCACATCTACCACATCTACAGTTTGCACAGGTTCCTCTCGGCTTTCTAATCCAAGGCCTCATTCCATTCCAGTATCCACACTCCAATCCCAGATAAAGTGGGATTTGGTCGAGTGTGTGAAGTAGAAGGAGGAAAAGTCTCCCGCTTTGATTAAATCCTCATAAAAACGTGCAGCTCTAGAGGGCTAGGTGGAGCTGTCTCCACACACACAGCTGCTATATACTCACACTGGAGGGGAACGGAAGAGAAAAGACAGAAATGGAACGAAGCATCTTCATCTCTTATCTTTTGAAAAGTGACCTTGTCTCTTAAGATTAGCATAACTCCCCCGTTAGTTTAAATTTAAGCATGAAACCTGTGCATCACCTTTAAATCCCAGAGATATCTCTGCTCACTATTTAGCAGCGTAGCAGTCTCCTCCATGTAGCCAGGGAAGTGATATGCCAGATGATAGGTCAGCTGCAGCCACAATTAGCAATGGTAAGTACAGATGATGCGTTAACAGATCTTAATCGGGGGAGAGTATCATGTTTATCATGCGCTTGTGAATGTTAATCACATTAGTGTATCGGGTTATATATAACTTATTAAATGCTTAAAGAAGACCTATGATGCTTATTTTCAGGTGCATACTTGTATTTTGGGTTTCTACTAGAACATGTTTACATGCTTTAATGTTCAAAAAACGCTTTAATTTTCTCGTAAGGGCTGTGCTGCAGCACCTCTTTTCACCCTCTGTCTGAAACGCTCTGTTTGAGCTCCTGCTCCGCCCCTCCTGAAAAGCCCAGTCTTCCCTGATTGGTCAGCTGGCCCACTCTGTTGTGATAGGTCAACCGAACCGAACTCTTTGGATTCGGCTCTGGGTCCGTTCTAACTATCCTTGTTTGAGGACATGCCGAACTAGCCGCTAGGCAGGTATTATGCAAATGTGTTACTTGGTGACATCACCATGTTACGGAAGAAAAGGAGGGACTTCAAGCGAGGCAGTTCAGGGGCAGTGTTTCTGTGGGGGAGAGTAACTCCCTTTGGCGTGGACTTTGGGCTTTATAAATTTGCAGACCGTTAACATGCATACAAAAAACGATATAACACACTAAAGGAAAGGGAAAGAGCACAAAAGCAGGTCTCCTTTAATTGCGTTAGGGGCTGAACTCCGTGGCTCAGAGGTGACCTCAGAGATTCTTGATAAAATGCATCCGACTCGTTCTAGGTTAAAGCAGAAAGTTCTTCTCTGAACTTAATTTCACGATAAATCTCAGCCATAATATATTACCCACTTTGCTCTTTAATATCTCTGACCATTAAAAAAAAAAAGCCTCTAAAGTCGAGCCCTTTGTGATGGAAATGTGCGGATTGCAGCGTGAGGGTTCTTCAGACTGAAATGTGCTGGCCTAGATTTCTTGTGGTTTCCTCACCGCGGCAGTGAGAGACTCATCTCAGGCTCCAGGCAACCTCGTGTTCAGGAGATATGTCACCTGTACGTGTTTGTAGATGTGCATCTATTTTAATAATACTGCCAATAATAGATACGTCTCAGAGGGATATCAAAAAGACTAACGTGGATCGCTTTAGTGATGAAGGACCTGTCCTTGTTTCTGATGTCTCTCTCTACTCCCCAGATAAACGGCATTGCTCTGGATAACAAATCTGTGACGGAGTGTGAGGCTCTGTTGAGGAGCTGCAGGGACTCTCTCAGCCTCTCTCTCATGAAGGTGGGCCACACTCTCTCTTTCGGAGCTCCTTTTCTACTTCACCTATATGCCGAAAACCAAGACCTTCCTTTCTACTTTTTTATGCCCTATATAGCAGTTTTTCAACTTCAACGGTGTGGTCTGAGAACTGGATTATCTGATGCATTACCAACTAGAAAAGCAACTCATTTCATCATTTGTTTAGAGATTGTTATAGATGCCTATAAACAAAAATCCCATTTGTTCCAATGGCGTCTAAAGGAAGATATCTGTTCGTCCCAAACACATTTTCTACAATATCATCCCCGGGAAGCTGTTTGTCTCGAGCTCTGTTTTAAATGACCACTGCTTCAATGTTTAATGATGATCGCCGGAGATACATAATTTTCCAGTGTATCTCAGCGTTCCTTCATCTGTCCTCCCCGCAGTTCTTCCCTCACAGCACATCAGGCCAGAACATCTTCGAGAGTCTGCGCGAGTCATCAGAGAAGTCAAACGGGCGCATTCACCTGTCCGAGATTCACTCCCGGAACAGCCGCAACCTCAAACACAACAGCTCGACGCAGACCGACATCTTCTGCCCCGATGGCAGCAGCACCAGCACAAGTAGCATCTCCGGGGAGAGGAGGAAGGTCAGAGGTGAATCTGACGAGGTGTACGGCGACATCAGCAAGCCGTTCTCCACGGGTTCCCTCCACGCCACGAGCCTCCGGCCGGGCTCCGACTTGGGCACCGGCCGCTACGGGCCCAGTGCTTTCCAAGAGTGCTGTCCCTACACAAAGGCACCTTCCTCCTTGCCCTTTGACCCCGTCTCTGCCTCGGACTGCATCACAATGGAGACAACCCTGGAGAAGAAGCACAGCGGGGGCACGTGGCCCAAGATGATGGTGGGAGGTATGTCGGTTGCGCCAGATAACACCAGTCAAGTCACGGCAGCAGCCCAGCTCTCCATCTACAAATCGCCCAAGCAGAGGAAGTCCATCTTCGACCCGGACACTTTCAAACGCCCCGAAACGCCCTCCTCTAAGATGGAGTACATGGCGGCCAATCAGATCGCAGCAGTAGCCGCCGCCGTCGCAGCTTGCCACTCCCCGCAGCCTTCGAAGACAGAGTCCCTCTCCTCCTCATCCACCCCTACCCCAACCCCTCCCACCCCGCCCACGCGCAGTGACTCCTTCAAGTTCAAACACAAACATCAGAGCAGCTCCGCCTCCGACTGCACGATCACCTCAGACGGCAAGGGAGAGGCCGCCATCTCCATGGCAGCGGGAGAGAGCAGAGAGAGGAGCGAGCGAGAAAGAGATAGAAATGGAAACCACTATTTCCTGGACGGCAAGGTCCTGACCTCGAGGAAGTCATGTGACGAGGACATAGGCCGAACCAGGGGGGAGGAGCCAGAGGTGAAGAGGCCGCGCCCTAAATCTGCCCCCGCCCTACGACGTAGGATGACCCCCCAGACCATCACTCTCCCCTCCTTCCAAGTAAGTCCATTTAAAGCAGCAGTGGGTAGAAATGGAGCAAATATGATTTCAAAAAAAGTTAGTTTTATAATACGGTCACTATATCCTGACAGTAGTGCATGAGACAGGTAATCTGAAAAAAATCATGTGCCTCCGGTGGTCCTAATGGCATCTGCAAGATTTCACAGACTGGAAGAAAACAACCAATCAGAGCATGTCGAGATCAGTTGAGGAAATACCAAGCACCGCCCACCAGCCGGAGCAAACTTTCTAATTTTACAGCTAAACAGTACACTACAAAATGTTTCTGAAAATATTTGGGGTGAGAAATATGCATTACAGTAACAGAATATTGATTCATATTAAGTGCAGAAGTCTAGTTTTCTCTCAGAACACTTGAATTACAATATGCTGAAAGGTTATTATGGAATTTTTGCCCAATGATGCCAAAAACATTCTGCCTACCGAAGCTTTAACGCCTCAAAAATTGATCTCTTTATGTGGTGCTGGAAGTTTCCTTTGCGTGATCCCTGCACCAACTCAAGGCAGTTTGTTTAGAAGCTTCTCAAATAAAGAGATGAAGTGTTTGAATTCAAAATGAGACCAACAATTCAAATCATCCCAGTGGGCCAACGCATCCATTTTGTAATAGAATTTACAGCTCCGTCAGAGTTATGCCTCTGGGACTTGCCTCTTAGCCAGCGTGTCGGGAGTGATTGATGCTTCTGCACTCGTGCAGCTACCCAGAGCCCAGGAGCTGAGTCAGTGCCTGGGGCTCAGACAGCCATGCCTGGCTACCTCTTCAGGCCCTGAAGCACACGGGAGAACGCAGTGGGGATAAATGTTCATTTTACTGTAGTGGGGATGTTCACGCTGTCATTTTTCTCATATGGTACTTGTCTCCAGCAAAGGGTAGAGGATTTTCTCCCAAGACAAAGCGGTGTTTTTGTTACCCTGCAGGGAAAACGGTAACCGTTTTGTTTCTGTCATTCTTCACAGAGCTACTCTAACGACGAGCATTCACCAGAGCCCAGGGACATGCTGCGTTCCTCCCCCAGCCGCTCTCACAGGCACAGCGTCGGCTTCGTCCCCACAGTCTACAACGGCACCCTACCTCCTAGTGAGTTCCTCAAATGTTTACATAAACGCACGATTTCACCGTAATAACAGCCCCCCCCCCTCTCTAACATGGCGGTGTGTCTCTCTCAGATTCAGCCCACCGGGGTCTTGCTCCTTGCCCCGCCGTGACGGCCGTGATGAGGAACCCAGTGTACACGGTGCGCAGCCACCGCGTTCATACCAGCAACTGTCCATCTGTCGCCTCCCAGATATGTCACCAGCACACCCACACCAGGTTAACTCCTTTACACACTCACCGTTTCCTTCCCCCACTGTTTTAACCCTTTTCCACTCCACCCCTCTTATTCATTGACCCGTGTTTGTCCCTCTACAGGGGGTCTTTAGAGGGAGATAGCAGGTCAACAGTAGATGTCACATAGAAGTGGTGTACATCATCCTAAAGCTGGGAACCTGAAGATTAGATTTGAGATGCAGCTCAGCACTGTGTGTCAAGTTGTTCTAGTTATAAATCAGAAATAAATGAATAATTAAGTAAAATAAACTGTGAGAGTGTATAAGGGCTTAGAACATTATGATAGAAGTATAAGATGGCCACCCCATACTCTATTGTCTCATAAGTTGTTGCAGCCATTTTTGGGGTTGAAACCATTTGTTACACAGATTTGGTGCTAAATTTAACCATTTGTTTTTACCACTCGAGAATCGATAAAAATTATCAAAAATACCACATTAGGACACCAAGACCTTGAGGTACACCACAGAAAAACCCATGCTGAGATTTGGTATCAAAAACTATTGAAATTTGGAGATTTCTGCAAGAGTTGCAAGAGTCTCAGCTTTCCAGACATGCCCAATGTATGCAATTCCAAGACTGTTTAGGGACCCCGGTATGCAGAAACCATTTTTAGAATATGCCCCAAACTGCATGTGATTATCATAAAGTGGGCATGTCTGTAAAGGGGAGACTCGTGGGTACCCAGAGAACTCATTTTCATTCACATATCTTGAGGTCAGAGGTCAAGGAACCCCTTTTGAAAATGGCCATGCCAGTTTTTCCTCACCGAAATGTAGCCTAATTTCTGAGTGTTATTTAGCCTCCTTCCTGACATGCTTGCATGACATGGTTGGTACCAATGGATTCCTTAGGTTTTTCTAGTTTCATGTGATACCTAAACTCTAGCTCTAAAACTGAGCCTTGGCCGAGGGCGCCGACACACTCAAGGAGTGGAAGACGTTAAAACTGGTGGTTGATGTCAAAGGTTCAGTGTTTCTTTTTGGGCCCTGTTATGATGACTAATATTTCCTTATTAGCCTGTTTCCTAAAGGCAAAATCACATCATTAAATTTGGGTTTGGGTGGAAAAGATTTTCCTACTGTTTACTTAATATTGTGCAGTGATTTAGCTCAGCCCATCAATTTAATTAACTCTGAACTGTGAAATATCGTGCACGTTACAAATAATTGTATAAGCATTGTATGCATAATTATTATTTGAGCGTTTCCTAAGGTTTTTTTTTGTGTGTGTGTGTGAAGCCCACAACACCAGGGTCGTCTGAGCCTGGACCTGAGCCAGCAGAAGCGCACGAGCGACTACTCTGAATCATCATCGTCACGCAGCAGCAGAGCTTCACACGGTACAAACTCACTGCCCTCCAGCGCACGACTCGGTCAGTCTGACACTCACGCACGCACACGCACACACGTAAAGGTCACAGACTCGGTGCCCTTTCTGTTTTTGGATATTATATCACAGCATTCATTCCTGTGTCGTTTCATCTCTCTCTGTCAGGTTCTTCCAATAATGTCCAGTACCGCACAGAGAGGATCAAAATCCCTTCCACTCCCCGCTATCCCCGCTCCATGCTGGGGTCAGACAGAGGTACTGCACTCACTGCACTCATTATTACAAACCAAAACTTCACACTTCAGTATTAAAACACTTAAAAGCCTCTTAGATCAGACTGCACAGCAGCAGCTATAGGTCTAAGATCAACGGGCCTCATGCAAGAACCACTCGTACGAACAGATTCGTTCTTAAGTGGCTTGTATGAGTGATTTAGGAGAAAATGTCGCATTCACCAATTTTCTTTGAATTTTCTCTTCAAACACAATACACGAGTGGTCCTGACCTGTCGTAGGAGCCATGTGCAGTTAGTCTGCTGTTATCCAAACCTGAGTTTTTCACTAATTGATTGTATATTTCATTACAAATAATAATAAAAAAATAAAATCAATAAATAAAATCCTATATAAATTACACTTCATAATTATCTTGACATTATCCTGTTTGACTCTGCAATTCGAATTATAATATAATTCTTAGGGCTGTCAAAGTTAACGCGATGATAACGCCTTACCGCAAATTAGTTTTAACATCACTAATTTCTTTAACGCATTAATGCAACTTGCAATAATATATCAGATTTAAAGGTAGAGATACTGGCATCATGTGAAACTAGACTAAACCTCAGGAATTCATTGATACCAACCATATCATACCAGCTTGTCACAAAGGAGGTTAAATAACACTCCAAACTTGCGCTACATTTTGGCGAAGAAAAACTGTCATGGCCATTTTCAAAGGGTTCCCTTGACCTCTGACCTCAAGATATGAGAATAAAAAGGGTCTCTATGGGTACCCACGAGTCTCCCCTTTACAGACATGTCCACTTTATGATAATCACATGCAGTTTGGGACAAGTCATAGTCAAGTCAGCACACTGACACATTGACAGCTGCTGTTGCCCGTTGGGCTGCAGTTTGCCATGTTATGATTTGAGCGTATTTTTATGCTAAATGCAGTACCTGTGAGGGTTTATGGACAATATTTGTCGTTGTTTTGTGTTGTTAATTGATTTCCTGTAATAACTATATACATACATTCGCACAAAGGAAGCATATTTGCCCACTCCCATGTTGATAAGAGTGTGAAATACTTGACAAATCTCCATTTAAGGTACATTTTGAACAGATAAAAAATATCTGTTCTCATCATTAATTTAAATTGGCCATTGAGGCTATTGTATAACAGTACAATATCAGTATGAACATCTATATCTGCAAAATGACTCAAACAAATTGAAGGTTAATTTGTCTCCTGTATATACAATAATAAGATCAACGGGAAGTGTATCCAGGTACATCATGACTTACTTCCTTTGGACGCATTAGCACGTCAGGCTCTTGGAAGAGAGCGTGACGGATGAATGAGGCAGGACGTGTAGCATTATATTGTATCATTGTTGGCATTAATTATGCTAATTTACAATTCTTATGAACGCACGCTCATTTATGCACAGGTAGCATTCATCATATTTACGCGGGCCATTTACAGTTATCTGAAGTCAGTAGTTCCCTGAATCTGACGTTGCACACTCGTACGAGCCCACGGTACAAAAAACAGTAAGACAAGGTTAAGACAAGAATACAAAAACGGTCTTGCATGAGGCCTGTTGTCTTGTAAAGTTTTAAATTAAGGTTTCACTGCACTGACAGAAGAAAAAACTCAATTGTCATCCTCAAATGTGGAAATCTCATTAAAACACCTGAATTGGCCAGTTTAAGTGGTTTGTCAACAACCCTTCAGTTTCTTTAGCCTTTGTTTACCACCTCATTATGACACTTTTATGTGCTCTGCACAAGGTGGTAATGAGCACTCTGAGTGGTCAGACAGAAAAATAATGTTGAGGTGTAAATAGTCTCCAGGATATTGGGTTTCCAAGCTTCTTTAATTAAACGAAGCTTCCTTACGCATATATAGAACCCAAAAGCAACAAACTGCTGACAGGCAGCTCAGGTTGCCATATCCTTGTCAAAGGTGTTTACTGTTCTTTTATAAAAGCCCTATGTATCATAAAATGCTGTGAAGTTTGCAATTGTAATGTCAATGTGTATTCCAGACGTGTATCATCATGTGAGATGTCATCATAAACCGCACACTTCTGTTCTTATTCTGTCCCTTTCTGCACCTCCCCCCCTTAAATCCAGGCTCCCTCTCGCACTCCGAGTGTAGCAGTCCCAGTCTCATCACACCTCCGCAGTCGCCACTCAATCTGGAGACTTCCTCGTTTGCCAGCAGCCAATCACAAGGCTCCATTTCCACGTTACCTCGCATCTCAGTCAGTCCTGTGCAAATAGGGGAGCGCAGGAAAGACAGGTATGATGGAAACAAGTGATCACTGATAATTATAAAAGAAAACAAATAACTAATCTAGTTGGGTGACTGAAGCATGTGCATTGGCAAATTGGAAGTTGTCTATCCCAGATGACCTGTTCAGAATATTAATCAGATGATTGTTATTTGATGAGTGCGCCCGTTATTATAGGAGTGGGATGCTGAGAGAATGGCTCTACAAATGGTGTAGATGTCGGGTGAATGATGGAGAGTATGATTATAAGGATCACTTCAGAAGCGGGTAGGATACGGCACACGTCTGCCCTTAGGGATCCTCTTAGGCTATTTCAAAAGGCGTTGCCAGGCAACCGGTCTTTCCTGGTCAGAGCTGTGCAATCCCTCATTGAAATTCAGATTGAAATCCTAATAAAAACTCTTAATAATTTTGTGGAAGCCTCTTGCCGTTTCCAAAAAAAGAAGCAGTGATCTGCCGCTATGATTTTATTCTTTCCTCCAACATTTCTGTATCGCCGTCACCTCTCAGTCTTTTACACTGTTACTGTCTCTGTATGATATCTGTCCTCCATTCTGCTCTTTATCTTCCTCCCCGCCTCTCTGTAACCTCCCGCTTCCAGATCTCTTTACCGTAACAGATCTTTTCTGAGGATTCCTCTGGCTGCAAGGCCGAGGTTCTCCTCTCTCAGGAGCCTCAGGTTCGTTCTCGCTCACAGTGTTTCAAAACAAGGGAATGCCCTTTCCCCCACCCTCCCCCCTCAAGTTCACGTTGTTCATATGCTTCAGTGCAGTTGGGTAGATCAGTGGTTTCCAACCTGGGCGCCAAAAATCACAGGGGGTGTGCCAGGATTTGTCAGCTCTGAAGATATCAAAATTAGATTTGCACATTTATAATTGAAATCATAATAACACACTTACTGGATAATTTATACAAAAGTGTGTCTATAAAACTATTTAAAACTATTTATTTTTTTGCTACTTAGAAGGCCACATTCTGTTTAAATCCAGTATTTGTGCAGAGTTGCAAATAAAGATCAGGCTACACTAATATTATTAGTACTAAATTATTTTGTAGAATCAGATTCCAGTGGTGGCTCTGTAGTTTTTTTTTGTGACTTGTGTTATCCAAACATTTCCAATAACTTGTTGCACGTTGTAAAGTCAAAATGTATCAGAAAAGATAGATGTAATCATTTAAAAAATTCACAATTTGTTTTTTCTAACGATATATTCTGCTTCAATTCATATTTGTTGGCGTTTAGCCTTTCAAAAGCAACATTTTCAAAAACCTATTTTCACTCCCGCTTGCCACACACAAAGGGAGGCCTGTACCTGTATTAACGGGGCGGCCTAGCACTATCTAACAAATATTACATTACATTTATTTAACCACAATAACACAAAATCTATAGTATCTATTAATCTATTATAGTAAACAAAAGATCATATTATGTATTTGCATTAGCTTGGTGAATCCATCAAGATGTCATCACTTTATTTATGTTGACGAAACTGACGAGTTATATTCGTTAAAGAAAGTTGACTCATTTAAACCTGCAGTAGGCAACATGTTTTTGACATTATTGGGCAAAAATCCCATAATAACCTTTCAGCATATTGTAATTCAAGTGTTCTGAGAGAAAACTAGACTTCTGCGCTTCCTCGTGGCTCTGTTTTCAGGCTAGGAGCACCGGAGGACACAGTGGCACATATGTTTTTCGGATAACCTGTCTCATGCACTACTGTTACAATATGTAATCATATTTGCTCCAACCCGCCTTCTTCAGCTTTAATACACTGAATCATCTTATTCAAATGGAGGATTTTGTACGAGGGGGCTCAGCTTTTCTCAGATACTAGTAGGGGGGCTTCAAGGAAAATAGGTTGGGAACCACTGTGGTAGATAATATAGAGGAGCAGAATAGTCTTGTGCAGTTTATATGCACTATATGGAATGCAAAATGGAGAATTGAGACTTTTTTTTCACCCTCCACAAGAGTGCGGTTTAATTTTTAGATTTCGAGTTCTTTGCATGCCTCTATATTAGTGCCTTAGGAAACCAAAAAAAATAGACCCGATTAGGTTCACTTGCTGAACTTCAAAGCTTCAGCGTTTTGTTTATATGTCTGCACTTGTCTCCCTCCATGTCGGAAAAATCTCAGATATTGCATGCGGTGTCCATGCCCCATGACGACGACATGGTCAACATGCATGTTTGTATTCTGGCTTTAAGCCAAGTCACCTTTCCAGCCCGCAGTATGGATGTTATGCAATGGTATTATTTTGCAGCCTCGAGTCTCTGGGTCATGGTTTTGTTTGTACGCCACCACTCTGTTTACCCCCGTCTCTGGCTGCCAATCCATTCCTCTTCATGGAATTGTATGCCATGTCCAAAAGCCAACTTGTTATGAAGACACGAAACACACAAGTTCATGCAAATCTCCTTCATGTGAGGGGATTTCACTTGCCTGTGCTTTTTTATGATGTTGCACACAGCGCCTGTGTTCTCTAAACCTGTCCAGGTTCTTCTGGAAGCCAGGCGTAAAGATCAATTTACAGGCCTGGAGGGAAATGTAGAGCTCGGGCTCAAACATTCTTCAAACACAAATCAGTCTTTATGTCTCTATTGATAGTGTTTATAATTGGACCAGATATGAGTTTGTATTGAGCTAAAGCCTAGGTAGCAAGCAACTCTCCAGAGCTGTAAATAAGTTGGTCGGTCCAGTTGTGACGTTACCCTCTCAGCGTGCTCCTCCGTGCCATGTAACTGCTTTTCTGGGCTGCTATTCATTTATGCACTTTCTTCTTTCCCCCACCAGGCCATACTTGGAGGAACCCCGCAATGTCATTGTGCACAAAGGCGCGGAGCCTCTGGGCATCTCCATTGTCAGCGGGGAGAACGGAGGGATCTTTGTCTCCAAAGTCACTGGAGGTAGCATCGCCCACCAAGCAGGGTTGGAGTACGGAGACCAATTACTGGAGGTATGAACAACCTACTGTATGTCGAAAAGGTTGCAGTCTCAAGCAGCATAACTAAAGAATGCATTGTCAGATGCCTGTCAAGGAGCACAACAATACAGGTATGGAGGACGGAACCTGCCAAAATAAAAAATAAATAAATAAATGACTTGATAAATAAATAAATAAATATGCCATTAAGTGTACCAAAAATAATATTAGAAATAAATGTAAGCATTAATTAATTGATAAAATGTGACATGCATTGATATTTCTGTTTTAAATTGCTTCTTTATTTATTTACCTTTTGGTCTTGCATTCTCAGACCGGTACAGGTGTGCAGTTCAGAGAAAAGAATGCAGAAACAAATAAGTTTGGTGAAATGAATAGGGGGGAAATACAAAGAGAAAATCACGCAGAAATAATTTGAAAAAATAAAAATATTATAATATAAATAATAAATAAATACATTTCATAGTTAAAAAAATAAATAAATAAAGGAGAAAATTAAATAGAAGAGTATACAAATTGGGGAATTAATACAAAGGTAAATAAATAAAGAAGCAAATTAAAACAGAAATATCAATTTAAATCACATTTTATTAATTAATTAATGCCTACATTTATCTTTAATATTATATTTGGTTCATTTAATGGCTTATTTATTTATTGAGTTGTTTATTTATTTTGTCAGGATTCGTCCTCCATGTACACGAGCAGTCTAATACTGATACTACTAATGTGTGTTTGCTTCAATGGCTCAGTCATTTTGCTGCCTTCCACACATTTCTTCCGTATGGCTTCACTTCCTGGAAGACTGTATTCATTAGCGTTGTCACAGTTCCCAGTATTTTAATACTTGCTGAAATGCATTTGCCGAAGGTGTTTTCACTTCATATAAAATGGATGCGCAAGCTGAAATTCAACTGCAGTGTCACATCAACAGGACATAATACTGTACCGCTCTTGTGGATGCTACACTGTTTGAGTAGTTAAAAGAAAAACGAGTAGGAATGTTTTTGAAGTAAGTGAATTTATCCTACCAAAACTTTGCTGAGGCTTACAGTAGTTGCTGGTTATCTAGTTTTGATGTGGTTCACTATCACATGAGGTAGTGGACCCTCTGGCAGCGCTAATGCCCGTCACTGCCACTTAAGTAAGCTAGCCATGATCTAAGTGGCCAAGTCCAGAAACTACAGTATGTGCACTTTTCACATTTTTACAACGATCCAAGAACATGAAAGAGTGTAAATTCATTACATATCATTTTTTTAAACATATTTGTTTAACATTTAGGGGGGGATGTATTGGCAGAAATGGAATATAATATTAATAAGTATGTTTTCTTTAGTGTATAATCACATGAAAATCTAGAATAGTTGTGTTTTTGGTACCTCAGAATGAGCCGCTTATACCGTATCTACATAGAGAGCGGGTCCTCTTCACAGAGCCGGCCACCATGTTTCTACAGTAGCCCAGAACGGACAAACAAAACACTGGCTCTAGATGGTTCTCATAGTTCTCTTTCACGCTTGGCACACGGGAGAAGTTTAAGTTGGTTGCAATCTGCAACCTCACCGCTAGATGTTGCCAGATTGCCACACTGCACCTTTAAGTAAGGCATTAATAGAAATTAAGACTCTTGATTATTTTTCCCCTTATTAATAATTAAAAGTCAAAGAGATTAAATGAAGACAGATGTTCACCTCAGTGGTGGCAAGATGACATCCTCTTGATCTGTAACTCTGTTCAATATAATCATGATGTGTTGTGAATGACTGAGGTGCATCATGTAGATAAAAAAAATAAATCATAAATAACCACAACTAAGCAAGATTGCATCTGAATTGCAAGTAGGACTACAGATGTTACAAAGCAAATAATGGCTACCTGGCCTTTTTACAGAACATTGAGTATGTACTCTTTTTAAGGTTTTATAAATGGGTGTTCTCATGGGTATCTTCTCCACCAAGTCCTACTAATGACTTAAAACCCTTAATAGACTGAGCACATGCTGTGTTCATATATCTCTGTTCTTTTACTAACTCCCGTCTCTCCTAAAACCCTCACTAATCACACTGTTCTTTCTCCATTAGTATAATGGCATCAACTTGCGGAACGCCACGGAGCAGCAAGCTCGCCTCATCATCGGCCAGCAGTGTGACACCATCACCATTATGGCCCAGTACAACCCACACATGTACCAGCTGGGCAACCACTCTCGCTCCAGGTAACAAGATGTTTCTTGTAGAGTTGTGTGTAGGTGTTCAGTGCGGGGTTAGCCCCAGGTGTGCTGCTCGGCCGATTCTTGAATCAGTTCCAGTAAGTGTTTCAGTTTAAGAATGACAAGGATATTTATATTGTTTTTATGCGGCCAGGTGTTCTCTAAATGCATTTGTAGTTTGTTTGTTTTTTTGCAGTGAGGCCATAGGATACATTTTCATTGCATTCACACTTCTTTTTTTTTAGCTGAATGAACATAAAGGATTCTCTGAGACAGCAGTTGTTCGCCCAGGTGCCAAGTACAAAGATGTAATTAACTATGAAGTTGTTCATCTTTAAATATTCACAATATACACAATGGAGTCCAACCAATACTAGAATTCGGAGTCAGATATTAATATTTGAGAATTAAAAAAATGTCAGTTTCTATTGGCTGATATTCTTCTTTATATTCAAACACATAATATGAGAACTGAGAAGCTAAGAATTTTTAAAGATTTTTTTTGTTATTTGGTTATTGTGACCAACATACAGTATGTACATAGACGTTTTACAGTATAAAATAAATAAATCTGTCAGTGCTCTCTGGTGGACAAAGCATGTAATGGCCACATGGTTTTTGTTTGACTTCTACTTTACAAAACGTTCCTATTTTTGACCTTTTTCTATCGTTGCAGCTCCCGTCTGGAGCCAGTCAGCACTCAGTTGACTCCCCAGGGGAGCGGAGCCGCCACCCCCGACAATCACTCCACCATCGACACACTCAGCGAACAGGACGAGGGCACGCTCACTCCTTCCTCCAAGCAGACCACACCCACTACCAGTCCCCACAATTTCATCAGGTAAACCGCTACACAAACATTAATAAAAGGACAAAACAACCCCACCATAATAATAATATGTTGGGCGTGAGAGAAATACTTGCTCCATGTTACATCCTCACACTTCCATAACTCTCTAACTGACCACTTGTTGTCCTCTAGAATGCCATCTGAGGGCAGCAGGAAGGCGGGCGAGCCGCGGTTTGTGACGGTGCGCAGGCCTGGGGTGGAGGTGGGAGTCACTCTCTGCGGAGGCAACCTACGGGGCGTCTACATAGAGAGCCTGGATGAGGACAGTCCTGCCAGAGGCCCTGATGGACTGCTTCCTGGGGACCTCATTCAGGAGGTGTGGACCCGTGCACCTCTGCTTTCACTTTAAAACACACATGCATAGACACACAACCTGTTGCCCAGGAATTTCATAATGCAAGTAACACTGGTGGACTCAATTTGTGTCCCCATGTTCGAATAAATCACAGCAAGAGTGCCCTCTTGGATGCCCCTATGGTAGATAAAACATGACAAAGTGCCCCCTAGGGTGCCCTTCCAATGGAGAAAGCATGATAAAGTGCTCCCTAGGGTGCCCTTCCAGTAGAGAAAACGTGATGAAATGCACTCTAGGGTGCCCTTCCAGTAGAGAAAACATGATAACGTGCTCCCTAGGGTGCCCTTCCAGTGGAGAAAGCATGATAAAGTGCTCCCTAGGGTGCCCTTCCAGTAGAGAAAACATGATAACGTGCTCCCTAGGGTGCCCTTCCAGTAGAGAAAGCATGATGAAATGCCCTCTAGGGTGCCCTTCCAGTAGAGAAAACATGATGAAATGCCCTCTAGGGTGCCCTTCCAGTAGAGAAAACATGATGAAGTGCCCTCTAGGGTGCCCTTCCAGTAGAGAAAACGTGGCACCTCAGCAACTTACCAATATACAGTACTGTGCAAAACATGATGTTTCGTGTATTTTTTGTTCGTCATATTTACAATAACTTGAGTACATGAAGTATTTTTATTCAGTCAGATGTGTAACTGGAGAGACAGATCTTTTTTAAGTGGGAGTTTTATTCAATTTCACAAAATTGCTGTGGATTTTCAGCAAAGAGTTGTAGGTGTAATATCAGTAATTTGAAGTGATCTCAAAGCTAAACTCTTATAATAAGACGTTGCAGAGCTTTGTGTGCTTTCGTTACTTTAGAATCGAGCACTGCCAGAAGGCGCTGGCATTTCTTTTTTTCCCCCGCCCGTCATTGTTCCTCATTGATCTTCTCCTTGCTCGACGCCGGCGATCCATCCAGAGCGCCGCAAACTCATAACAGATAATTTGTGGCATGCTCCCACTTAGCTCTCTGCCACAAAGGGCCTGCTATCTGAATTGCCATGCAGCTCTATCATCAGGGCCGCACAGCTTTCAGTCCGTCCTTCAATCTCCCATCTTGTTTGTTTTCTTCCCCCCATACGTGGCACGAATCAATACTGCGACACTTTAATACAGCTGAAAGCTTGGAGGGGCATGTAGCTGTTTACTAGTGGACCTGTCACAGGCGCGGCAAATGAATAAACAGATGAGTGTAAACACTCTGCTCTTCAACCCGAGTTTGTCTTATTTGTCATTGTGAAGTTTCCCTTTTTACCACTCATCACCTCTTGTCTTTCAGTACAACTCGGTGAATATGAAGAATAAGACGGCAGAAGAGGTGTACGTGGAGATGCTGAAGCCCGCAGAGACGGTCACGTTCAAGGTGCAGCATCGGCCAGATGACTTCAGCACGCTCAAAGATGTTCCAGGAGATGGCTTTTATATTAGGTACGTGCATATATACGCATGCACACAAATCATTGTCGTGCGTTTATGCATAACCACCCTGTATAAGGACCACACTTATTTCCCTCAAGCAGCCTCATCTCTATCCATGCCGCTATATATAGAACCACCACTGGAGCGCCCCTCGGACAAAGCTGGAATCTTTCTCATCTAAACCAATTATGTCCCAGATCCACCGTGTGACTGCAGTGCTGCTAATCACACCACAAATTTAGGTTATCTAAATCTATCTACTCGCTGCGCACCAGACCCAACACTTCATCCGTTTTAGTTGCTCAGTGTTTTCCAGGCCATTAGAAAACGCACTGTACATGAGTGGAAAATGAAGCTCTGTAATAGTCACGTTTTTATTGTTGGGAGTCCGTCGCCTCAGCTGCCGCAGTCACTTGTCATATAGGCAAGTGGGCTTGTGATGTCATCCGCATTAAATACACTACAGCCCGCCTGGCTGTCGCTGATAGGCTGCCTGGGGATGACTTACAAGGCTCCCAACAAGAGGCAAGCAAACCTATACTATAGATACACTTTCTCTACACTTCTTTTCTCACCCTCCTTCTTGATCTTGTTCTCTTCACACCTCTGTTGTCTGATACCTCACCTGCTCTCTCACTTCATCAACTTAATGCTCCTCCGCTCCCTCGCTCTGCCCTGCACTCCATAACACCCCCCCATCCGTCTTCGTCTCTCCCTCTCACCAGAGCACTTTACGACCGGGCGGGGGAGGCCGAGGGGGACCTCAGCTTCAAGAAGGACGACATCCTGTACGTGGATGAGTCTTTACCAAAGGGCAGCTTCGGGACATGGATGGCCTGGCAGCTAGATGAGAACGCACAGCAGATCCAGAGGGGGCAGATCCCCAGCAAGTACATGTGGGTGGAGAACTCAATGCACGCTTAACACACACACGCACGCACGCACACACGCACACACAAACACACACACACACACACACACACACACACACACACACACACACACACACACACACACACACACACACACACACGCACACGCACACGCACGCACACATACATTTTTGAGCCAGAGGAGAGTTTGTAACAGCTGTGACAACAAGCTGTGCCATACTGCTGCAATGTAGGAATCATATGTAATGTCACTTCTCTTCCATATGTTTCGAACTGTCCTTTTGCACTCACGGCAAGGTCGTGTCCTCTTATCGTGCATCTCTGCAGACATACATTGATGTTACTTATGTTATGTTATGTTATGATGTTAATTTCTTTGATGTTTTTGTACTTATAGTAAAACATAAAGGGCCAGTAACAATACATTCTAAACAAATGCTATAATCAATAAATATGTATTATTTTTAGGGCTGTCAAAGTTAACGCGATAATAACGCAAATTCGTTTTAACGCCACTAATTTCTTTAATGCATTAACGCAACTTGCGATTTTTAGGTTGTAGTGGACTCAGTTTTAAAGCTAGAGTGAAGATACTGGTATCATGTGAAACTAGAAAAACCTAATGAATCCATTGGTACCAACCATGTCATACATTTTGGCGAGCAAGAAATGGCTTGGCCATTTTCAAAGGGGTCCCTTGACCTCTGACCTCCAGATATGTGAATGTAAATGAGTTCTATGGGTACCCACGAGTCTCCCCTTTACAGACATGTCCACTTTAGGATAATCACATGCAGTTTGGGGCAAGTCATAGTCAAGTCAGCACACTGACACACTGACAGCTGTTGTTGTCTGTTGGGCTGCAGTTTGCCATGTTATGATTTGAGCATATTTTCTATGCTAAATGCAGTACCTGTGAGGGTTTCTGGGCAATATCTGTCATTGTTTTGTGTTGTTAACTGATTTCCAATAATAAATATATACATACATTTTCATAAAGCAAGCAAATTTGCTCACTCTCATGTTGGTTAGAGTATTAAATACTTGAAAAATCTCCCTTTAAGGTACATTTTGAACACATAAAAAATGTGTGATTGATTTGTGATTAAATATTGGCAGCTCCAATTATTTTATCCAACCAACCATGACTCTCAGAACTACATGCCTAACCTAAACCTGTGCTCTAACCTTAGTGCTACAAATTGTCTCTTGATATCTTTAAAACAATCCTCACAAGTGAAAATGTTATGTTTTTAGAAATCTTCTCGGGCTTAAATGTCCCTAAAACAGAAAACACGAGCCCTTCTTTGCACACACAGCCTTTTTATGTGTGGATCCTCCTCAAATAAATCTGTGTTTATGTGTGTGTGTGTGTGTTTGTGGTGTAGGATGGACCAAGAGTTTTACCGCAGACACAGCGTGACCGAAATGAAGGAAGACTCCAGTAAGACTCTCTCCGCAGCCGCCCGCAGATCGTTCTTCAGGAGGAAACAGAAACACAAACGCAGCAGCTCCAAAGACAGCAAAGAGATGGTGGCTCTGGACGCCATCAGCACCGACTCCATCCCCTTCCTCGACGGTGAGAAGAAACTTTTAGATGATTTTGAATAAAAATAGCAGGAAGCATCAAAATGGCACCGTGTAAATCCTTGCAGAAAAAGGATATTTTAATGATCTGCGCGTTCCTTGTGTCAGACTGTGTGAGCCTGGCATACCAGCGGGTCCAGAAGGTGGAGTGCTCCTCTCCCCGACCGGTACTCATCCTTGGGCCGCTCACCGACGCCGTCAAGGAGATGCTGGTCAAAGAGTCTCCCGGGAAGTTCTGCAGATGTGTACTGGGTGAGTTCACCTGATCCAGATGTTTGTTGGGAATAAATAGTGCATCTACATTCTTAATATCTGTTGGATATTTCTGCATTTTAAAGGGATATTTTGAAGTGGGGTTGTATGAGGTACTTATCCATAGTCAGTGTATTACCTACAGTAGATGACGGTCGGCACGCCTCCAGCATGGAGAAGCAGACAGGTGGTACCGCAGAGGAGCAAAGCAATGTAATGATTCCGTGCGGTAACTCCTGTCTGCTTCTCCAAACTGGGGGCGTGCCGACCGTCATCTACTGTAGGTAATACAATGACTAGAGATAAGTACCTCATACAACCCCACTCCAAAACACCTAAAACTATCCCCTTAAGTCAGACTTTCGGGTTGAAGAAATGGGACGGTTGGTTTGTACAGTAGTTAGGAGAAATGTAATTTGCATTATATGATTTGTTTAAACCAAAACTTTGAGGAATATCCTTGCTTTGACATACCGGCAGTTTTCTTTACTCTTTCACTCTCTTTCTGTCACGTCTGCAGAGGTGATGAAGGCATCCCAGCAAGCCATTGAGCGGGGCGTCAAAGACTGCCTCTTCATCGACTACAAGCGCAGGAGTGGCCATTTTGACGTGACCACTGTTGCTTCTATAAAGGAAATAACAGATAAGGTATTTTAGCCAGCGCTTTTCTTTTCTAATCAGATTTTATCAGGAAAGATAAAGTGGCTCCAATTTGTCTTTTTAATCTCTGCTCAAGATCAGCTATCGCTATCGCAGCGCTTTATTCTCAGATGGCGACGAACGAAAAGCAAGATTCCTGCTATAAATAGAACGTGTCAGTTGATGTCAAGCCTTTTGAAACTGTGTGTTGAAGTAGTTATTTCTTCTTCCTTTTTTTTGGAAACAGGGCTGTCACTGTTTGCTCGACATTGCCCCGCACGCCATCGAAAGGCTCCACAGCGTTCACATTTATCCAATTGTCGTCTTCGTCCGCTACAAAAACGCAAAGCAGATCAAGTAAGTAGCATTTCTTTGAACCACATACGCTGTCCTGGTACGGTGGCATCCCCGCCCTGTGTGTGTGTGTGTGTGTGTGTGTGCGTGCGTGCGTGTGTGTGCGTGCGTGTGTGCGGATGATGGACGGATGGATGGAGCAGGATAAGCCTTCACACGCTCCATCCCACCATGGAGCGCTTTGGCGCATCTGTCAAAGCGCTCCATCCCAATCACAAACTCTTGCCTAATCCCGAACAGCTGTTCTTTCTTTTCAAAATCAAGTCTCTCAGTGCAAGTGCTCTCTCCCTTCTTCACTTCCTATTTGTTAATTGTTATAAAATGTTTTGCCAGGATTCATCAGACATTGTTGTCACATATTTAAAATAAGTACTTCAACACCTGATAAATAAATAGACATAGTTTGCCTAATTTGTGACTGATTTTCAGAAAAGATTTCTCTCCCAAGACCCTCACTGCCGAAATAAGTAACAGGTGAATTCTAAATTGAGCATGTACTTTTATAGTTAAGTATCTGATTGATTATAAGCTTAGTTAGACACAATCAAAATATTGGAGTGGGGTCTGTCTGCGGACTGCAAGAGAGGAGCATATTAACGTGAAGGGGGCATAACTTGAAGTTGCAGCTGCGGCTAGCTTATTCCACCATGCTTTCATGCTACACTGGTTCCAGAAAATGAGCCGGACAAAGTTGTCACTCATCTGGCGAAATGTGCTTTCCTATGCTGTGATAAGAGTGTGAGGATGAAGCATTAAGTTGTTATATTTCTACTCATTTAGCGGCTGGCTAGTTAGTTAGCAAGCACTCTACTTCCACCATGCCTCTCCTTTTGAGCTTTAATGGCGGTTGGCAAATCATCTTACGGTCTTACCGCCACCTACTGCACTGGAGTGTGGAGCAGTACATTGGCGGGAAAAAACCCCAAACTAAATTCTCTATATTATTCCTGTTACTCAAGTAATTAATTAGAAGATTGCATGCTTTTCATGATGTCTTTCCGGGCAGATTCCCCAATGTAATATTGTGTTTTCCATCAATTAGTCCTCATATTAATTCATCATCATACCTTGAATTTTCATTCATCATCATACCTGTTGCAATCTATCAGTACATGTTTGACAGATTCCAGTTCATTACAGTGTGTGCATAGTCCAGTAGGGTGCTTGCCTGTTGCACATAAATAGAGTAAAATATTATTATAATAATAATGATTTGATGAGCAATTACCATCGCTGCACATAGAGTAAATTTGTTTTTATAAAAAAATAATGATCTGAATAAAAATTATAACCACTGCACATAGAGTAAAGAAATATTATAAAATGTATAAAGTTAAAGTTGTGATAAACTATCATTTGCAAAAAATATTTTGATGAAAGCCAGAATGCCCTCAGATGGCTTAAAGAAAGAACGGGACGTAACTTGTAACAGGGCGTGTAACTTGAAGTGGGTCTTGCAGGCCGCAGATTGATAATATTGGAATATAAGGAAGATGAGTGTTCCCTGGTGTTGGATTCATACCTCAAATGCTCTGATCTGAATGACTATTCTCTTTTTCTTTTTTTTTCTTTTTTCACAGGGAGCAGAAAGATCCAGTTTATCTGCGGGACAAAGTATCTCAAAAACATTCCAAGGAGCAATTTGAAAGTGCGCAGAAGATAGAGCAAGAGTACAGCAAGTTCTTCACAGGTTTGTATGCCATCGAAACAGCATGGACCACAGGCAATATGCCCATTATGTGTCAGTCAGTACTTTTCTTTACACTGTGATAAACATTCCCCTCTGTGTTTTCAGGTATCGTCCAAGGCGGCGCCCTCCCCTACATTTGCACTCAGATCATGACTATAGTTGATCAAGAACAAAGTAAAGTCCTGTGGACTCCCCTCGGCTGCCCCTAGAGGAAGACCGGCTGCCACTACAGCGAGCCGCGGCTCTCATCTCCATTCCCCAGACACTAATTAACCCCTTCACACTACACCAATAGGTACACTACAGTGAGCTAGCTTTGTAAATTATTGATATTTTTTAATTTTGTCTTTTGTCTTGATTTTATAATCAGAGCCTCCATTATGTCTGATGTGCTCCGGAGCAGGTTAGTAGCACTGGATCTCCACGTTAAAAGTTCAGTCTCTAAGGGTTTCTGGTGGTGTATTTGTAATGCTGCATTATAAGCGTCCGTTTACAGTCAAAAAGACGAGTCTGACTATTGGTGTTCGATATTTGCTTGAATGCGTGTCTCCCCCCCCCCGCCCCCCCCCATGTGTACACAAACCTCAACACTAATGAAGTTCAGCCACCCGCTCACCCTCCCGTGTACCAAACGACATTTGTGGTTTCCCCTACAATTATGCACCCGTTTGATGACGACGACTGACAACTAATTGAGTGTTTGTGTGTGAGTGTGCAAGAGAGAGAGAGAGAGAAAATTAGAATTTCGCTCACAATTGTAACGACAGTTTCAGCTGAATTGTGGCTGTTTGTTAGCATGAATACGACGCTATAGAAATGGAATGCCAGGATTGGAAATCACATTCCTCGTGGTGTTTCATCACAAATGTGCAAAAGCATCAAAACCTCTTGAAGTATGTAGCTTACTGAACCCTGACTGCCAGCAGTGACGGCCATGAAAACTCAAAAACACATCAATGTTCGCTCTATGCATTGTGTTTCTATAGTAGCTGGGTGTGTGGACAGTTTATGGGCCTTTCGGAAGTGCCTTCGGAGAAGAACCCTGATCTGAAACCAGCCCCTGGTCACGTAGCCAGGACGTTTTAAAGGTACTATTGATAACATCGATATATATATATAATCAGCTACTAGATGTCACATTCTCCCTCCCCCGCTCCGTTGCATTCACTTCACAACAAGTCGTTGCCAGGCACTTAAGTCAATCTCAGCCATTTATCCATTTTTTCCACACTAACTGATGACACAGAGATACCACGTGATACCAACATTGGATTAGTATTGACTCACAAGCCTTGTTAGGCACCCGATTTGACTGATCATTAAGTAGGCATTATCAGTCACTATAAGCACCATAGATGTGGGTCATTTGGGGCCTACTACGACTACTGAACACAAACAAAAAGGCTTCTTTGGGTTTAGGCAATAAAACTACAAGGTCTTTAGGTTTAGGCAAAAAAACTAAAATTTCTTAGGTTTAGGCAATAAAACTACAACGTCTTTAGGTTTAGGCAAAAAAATGACAACGTCTTTAGGTTTAGGCAATAAAACTACAACGTCTTTAGGTTTAGGCAAAAAAAAGTCACATTTAGGGAAAAACACGCTGTTGTGTTCTTTTATACCTTCTTTCGGCGATCTACCATGTGAATAGATGATAAAACCTACTAGTAGGCGTAGTAGGCCCGTATTGACCCACATCTATGGGGCTTATAGCAACTGATAACACATATTTAATGGCCTGACAACCAAACTTCAGATATTTTCCACAGAGATAAACAAAACATGGATTTTGGACCCGCCAACATTTTTTAAATGATTAATTCACAATCATAATAATTTTTTTTATTTGGCACCTTTCTAAAAGTTCTGTGGATGTTATTATTATTATTTTTTAAATATTCCATGACGTAAAAATGTTATCAATAAGACCTTTAAGAGGATTTCTCTCCAAGATCCAAAGCATCGTCTTGCCCATCATCATGGACTAGATGATTTTGGGGCTGATTTGAGACCAGTACAGTGTAGAGCGCATGACAATGGTGAGGTTTTGAGGGTAGGCCGAAGCGGCGGCCAACGGGTTAACTCCTCAGAATGCACTCCAGGGCTAGACAGACCACTGTGTAACTATCATTCTATCTCCTTAACATATATTTAACAACAATATAGAGTATAACATATACAATATGCAGATACATCTGAAAACAGAAAAGAAACACATATATATAAATATATATTACATGTATTTTTACTAGGTCATACGCCTAGGAATGTCTGGCGGTCAAGTCATGTCTTAGCAGGTATTAGCATGTTTTTTTTTTAAAGAATTTATTTTTTTGTGGTTGGTTGTCAGTCACTTATCGATGTACTCATTAAAAGAGACACTATGAAGCAAAATTTGCAGGGTATTATCTTAAAGGATTTTTCTCTGATCTGTTTAAATGTTAGTGACTTTTCATTGTTATTTAATTGTATTTTTTATTCCGGAGGCAAAAAATATTGAAAAAAAAAAATATTCTGCCCTTCCTCGAAACCACATCCTGTATCTTATTGTGCCAAAATCCACTAAGGCAACTTTATCCTTTTTACTTCTGTTTTGCACTTGTTTACCTGTTAACCTTAAACATGTAACTGTTCCTAGGTTTCCAGTAGACTACGACTAGGTACTATAATTTCTACTGTAACTAATTCACCTTTTTATCTCTCGCATCAGTTCCTTACATTTCATTGATGGCCTTTTTTATTCTTAATTAGAACAAAAAGGATCACCTCTTATTTGAATTATTAAAAAGGGATCTATTCTTGCACAGTTTTTCAAAGGAAAATTGGTCCACGAGTTTGACTATTGGGCTAAAAGAGTAAGCAGAAGCAAACTGTAATGTTACTATTTTTCTGAGTAGATAGCAAATGTTAAAGCGAGAGAGAGAGCGAGAGCGGGATACAGCGTGAAATGGTTGTATCTTTAGAAAAGAGTGTAGATGCCAGGTACTGATTGAACTTTTCTTTTATTAAAAAGAATGTGATTTGTATGTTGAGACATTAACATGAGAATAAAACTCATTTTCTGTATCACAATATGGACTCAGGCTGAGTTTTTTTTAGTCTGACACTGAAAAAGTGGAATGATTGCATTTTAGGGCTGTCAAAGTTAAAGCGTTAACGCAAATTTATTTTAACGTCACTAATTTCTTTAACGCAAGTTGCGATTTTTAGGTTGTGGCAGGCTCCGTTTTAAAGCTAGCTAAATATAGCCCCAAACTTAATGTGAAATTTTGGTGAGGAACACACTGACAGCTGTTGTTGCCTGTAAGGCTTGAGTTTGACATGTTATGATTTGAGCATATTTTTTATGCTAAATGCAGTACCTGTGAGGGTATATGGATAATATTTGTCATTGTACAGTGTTGTTAATTGATTTCCAATAATAAATCTATACAAACATTTGTATAAAGCAGCATATTTTCCCACTCCCATGTTGATAAGAGTATTAAATACTTGACAATTCTTGAACATTTTGAACAGATACATTTGCGATAAACTATGGACAATCATGCGATTAATCCTGATTAAATATTTAGATCGATTGACCCTATTGAATTCATATTTTTCTCCTCCCACACCCTGTTTGGTAACACTTTATAATACAGCCCGCGATGGTGTATTTTTCCAACATCTACCAAATATTTTCTGTAAATGTCTCGCTGAAATGGGACAGTGTCCTTCAGAGATGGAACTTATGAGGATGAAAGCGAATCCATTTCGTTGAAAGCAGCAACAAATGAAATATGTGGCAGATGGAATAGCTGTCAATTTCTGAGTTGAGATAAAGTAGTGGGACAATATCTGCCAGGATCTCAGAGAACAAGAGCGATAAAGATGTGGCCTTGCCTCAGCATTAAAGAAGCGGCTGCACTCTTGGGTTTATATACACTTTTAAAAGCCACTGTGGCTTTATTTGTTCTTCAGCAGCACTATGATCATACATCATGTTTTGCTGTTTGATGGTGACAAGTCAATGTGGGCTGTCTTCACACCAGAACATTGAGTTCAACATGCCCAAAAAGGATTTAGTGCAGGCATACTGTATGGTACTTAAGTGACTTTATTTAATCAGTTAGTCATATTTAAATCAAAAGGGGACATATTAAAAACTCAGTATTTCAGTGCTTTTGCACACACATTTGGGTATCTGGAGTGTCTACCAACCCACAAACTGTGAAATAAAACAACCCAGTCAGTTTTTTGTGGGCTGTCTAGATCAGAAAACAATGTGATCCAACGAGCCGTTCAGATTTGGTTCCCCTTCCTATGTCACAGGCATGCTCATTAGAATATATCACCCACAGCTTGAGAACTACCGTTGCAAAGGTGCACCATATTTTTCTTGCAAGCCAATCAGAGCAGACTGGGCTTTTTCAGGAGGGGGGCTTAAAGAGACAGGCGCTAAAACGGAGCGTTTCAGACAGAGGGTGAATACAGGTATATTTAGACGGACAGAATGAGAAAAATAATGGGTTTTTTTAACATTAAAGCATGTAAACATGTTCTAGTAGAAACCTATAATGCAAGAATGAACCTGAAAATGAGCATGAAATGTCCCCTTTAACCTGCTTAACAGTAGAGCCTAGATGTCGGCAGTAGAGACTTGTGAGCACCCATCTTCTGAGACATGCTCTGGAGTGATGCTATGAAATATTATTGGCGATGAATAATATACAATATGTGTAATTTTAGCCTTATTTGATTTGAACATTTGATAGCATGTTATACCACTTTTTCTGTCTTTTTTTTCACCTTTTATTAGGGTTACAAACTACACCAATAAAACTTGCAATTACTGTCCATGCATTCTTCATTGTCTGCACTTGTCAATGTGGTTCTTAATTCAAATTATCATCATCTTCTGATGTACGTCATCCACCAGCAGAAGAATTTCTTCACTGCTCCAGTTTAATTTTCTTTTGTTTCAATTTCAGCCAATTTCCCAATATTTAATAACTATTTATGCATTGATATGCAATATTAGATTGCTGCTAATTTCACATGTTTGTTCCTGCTGGAATTATCAAAGAGTTCACACTAATGCAAAGAACTTTTTCAAAAATTAAAATCATACATTTTTGCAAAAAAAACTATCATATATAAGGATTTTCCTAAAAGAATGAACAATATGGCAGATTTAGGGTGAATCACTGTTTCTGATTGGCTATTCCTGCTCAGAATATGCATATAATTAAACGTGATCATTTGAGCGTTCTACTAAGCTGTAAGAAGGAGAAAGTGTCTTAATAAATGTTTGTGTTTGAATTTCTTATACTCAGCGAAGAACTTTTTTTTACTGGCACTCTTACGTGTGATTCTTAGAAGTCTGATGAATATGTGCCCAGGCTCAGGAACATGTATTCAGTCTACACTCCAAGAAAAACTCATATTTCTGCAGCATTCTGTGAGAGTTGTTTTCCATGCAGTTGGACAGCCTTTAGCTATCTTGCTGGTTGATTGGGTGCCTTTAGCTCGAGGTTGTTTCCTCCAAGCGCTGCGTCCGGGGTCACGTAGTCCTCTAGCCAATGATGTCACAGTGGATGACTACCCTCCAGCTGCCCTTGGGGTTTATTGGGGCAAGAGAGCGCCCAGTGTCTTCAAAACATCTCCCGATGCCTCAAACTGCCTGCTAACTCGGACCTTATAGTTGTTCATTGGTGAAAAACTCCTTACTTCACACTAACATACTGCTATGTCGTGTCCCAATTCTTAATGTCCTCCAAGTACCCTCTTGCCTGTTTTAGAAATGATAGGGTCTCCAGCCCTCCTGCTGAGGTGTCTGTTTCAAGACAGCTGCTGACAGCTCAACCGAACTTGAGAAGTCTCACGTCTGACAGCGAAGGATCTTTGTGGTCCACGCTGGCGAGCCGTGGCCTTTCCCATCTGAGTGCATGATGGGATGAAATTATCTTGTTTGTCCTTCTGCTGGTTCTTCAGCACATCGACTCATCAGCATCTTCAAATGTCCTGCGGGATTACCACCTGACTGCTCTCGTGTTAATCTCCTCGTCTGTCAGCACACTGAGACCCTCCGGGTAAAGTTCTGCTGGCCCACAAGGAACCACTCGCCCAACAGCTGACCCCTCATGGCGGGGGATGATCAATCCATTCGAGTCCCTTCTTCTACGGCTGGCAATAAATGCCAGCGAGATTTATTAGGACACATGAAGTATGTAGCATGTGCTGCTGATGCTCTCACTTTCTGTGACCTCTGCGGGGGCGTATTGTTGCTTTGGAATTTGGATCTCAGTTGGCTTGTACACTGTATGGAGTAAGATTCCCTGTTTGTTATCCATTTGTCAGAGAATAATGAGTATGCAGCATACATTATATGCAGATATATTAGTAATTTATGTGTGAATCATCAACATGAACACAAAAGTTAATGCTCTCAAGAGAAGTCCTCAGTTAACCTGTGATTTACACCTCACTCGTTTCCTGAAAATGACTTCACTTATTAAATAAAGATGAGCATTAATAAAACATTCATCATCATAGAGCATTTGGAACTGTCGGCTTTAATATTTCCTGACTAGTATCACCTTGGTTCTGGCAAGAATTTAAATTTTTTATGCAGTGTTTGGAAAAAATAAAAATGGCGGCGGATCATCTCATGAGGATGCTGTAGAGCAGCGTTGTTTGCATTTAAAGGGGAACTACGGCCATTTTCAGAATTCATACATGTTAGTCCTATTATCTAAGACAGTCCAAAAAATATTAGTAAACATGAACAACTCTCCCAAATACAAAAACCAGAGTGCTAAAACTCAAACTTGTGATGTCATTGGGTATAAAGTGAGAAACTGCTCCATAGACAATGAATGGTTAACGATGTTCTATCTAGATGACACTGAGAGCACCGAGGGGAATGATCTGAGTATATGGGAACATTTTCTGTCAACACTACAATATAATAAAGCTCAATTGGGTATGAAAAAGAAAACAAACATTGTTGTGGGTCCATAAAATCAGTCTCCCATTCATTGTCTATGGAGCAGCTCCAGACTTTAAACCCTATGACATCACAAGTTTGAGACTTACTTCTCTGGTTTCTGGCTTTGAGAGAGAGTAGCTCATGTTCACAAATATTGATTGAACTTTCCTAGGCCATGGAAATAACATATTAGAATTCTTAATTTAGGTGGTTTACCCCTTTAAAATGGTACAGTTCACCATTTTTCCAGCAGGAGGACGACTTCAGAGCTGCTCTTCGAGGCCCATCGCTTGCTGATCAGATGCTGTTCAGTGGTACCACGAGTCATAAATCAAGCTTTACAATGTATATAGAGTTGTATGTTCAAGTTGAAACCTTAGTCTGGATTTGATCTTGGTGTTTTGCTGCAGGGTCACTCTGAATCAGGAGGAAATTAGGGAACAAACATCAGTGAGCTTCAAAACATTTACAACTTGTTGCATCCGAGTTCATTATTGTTCTATAGCTCTGGTGGATAGCAGTGTTGACATGCGCTGCCTCTATTCTGTAAGTCAAAATACTTAGACATTCATAACTCTGAAGTGCTATAATCTACTGATTCCCTTGTCTTTAGTGTTTTACAGCTCGCCCCCCCTCCCTGGTTAAAGGATTCTGTTACAAAAGCTATTTCTGTAGAAGCACTAATATCTCCCAGACAATAAATGACTATCACAGATCATATATCTTCACCACACCATGATCTGTGCTTGAGAAGTGTCATAATTCCACACTTCATGGGACATTTATTAGGGAACTTATAAGTATACTTGCTGATATTTGGGATAAGACTCTTGAATTACACTTTTCACTTAATGGAAGCATTCAGAAGGACTTCAGTCAGATTACTGAGGGTTTACTGTAAACCACACCCAAGAAGTCTGGAGCCTTGTGACACAGGTGGCTGTGTGCACCTGCCTGATCTGGAGCTCAGGGGTCAGTGGTTATTCAGGGCCCCGAGCCAGCTGTTTCCCTCCATATCCTCTTTGGTCCGGCCGGCTGGCTACTTGAGGGGGCATCCGCCATAAACCACTGCTAGTCATGCCTTACCGTCATCACCAATCCACACCTGTTTTTGATGTAATATGTGAGCTGGAAGTGTGAGCGTATTACAGTAATTGAATTGGAAGGACATTCACAACACCCCTCCTCTCCCCCCCTCTGTGTATTACCCATGTTGTGGGGACATAAACCGGTTTACACAGTCACATTGTGGGGATTCGCCTTTCTCAAATGGGGACAAAATGCACGTCCATATAACAGAAATCATTATATTTTAGGGTGAGGACTTGGTTTAGGGTTAGGGTACGGTTAGGTTTAGGTTAAAGCGGGGGTAGGCAGTATATTTTTGGCATCATTGGGCAAAAATTCCATAATAACCTTTCAGCATATTGTAATTCAAGTGTTCTAAGAGAAAACTAGACTTCTGCACCTCCTCATGGCTGTTTTCAGGCTTTAAAAAGCCCGTGACGGGAGACTTTGGCCAATCAGAGGTAATTTCAGAGAGAGAGAGCGTTCCTATTGGCTGTGCTCCGGCTGGTGGGCGGTGCTTTGTATTTCCTCAACTGATCTCAACATGGCTGTCGGATCACAAACTTTCGCATCTTACAGCTAAACAGAACTACAAGATGTTTCTGAAAACATTTGAAGTGAAAAAAATACCCATTACAGTAACAGAACATTGATTCATATTTGATCAGCGGTGACTGTAGTTTGACCGTTTGATCGGAATTCGCGAGTGATTGACAGCTGCTCAGAGACGTCAAGGCTCCAGCTCGGCTCTGATTGGGAGCACCGGAGGACACAGAGGACACATGATTTTTTTTCAGATTACCTGTCTCATGCACTACTAGGTTTTATAAAAATAACTTTTTTTTAATCATATTTGCTTCATTTCTACCCACTGCAGCTCTAAGGTTAGGGTAAGGCCTGGGATTATAGGCAAGTAGCAGTTAGAGTTAGAGTGTCCAGGAAATTAATGTAAGTCAATGTAATGTCCTCAAAAGTCATGAAAACACCACCGTGTGTGTGTGTGTGTGTTTATCAAGTGCATTTCTCAAAATGAAAACAGGGACGCCCATCACCACCCATGGATGGATGGATGAGAAGCCACCGGATCAGTAATTGAAAAAGAGGGGAGCACTATCCTTAATGAAAAGTCAGTATACAAAAACATCCCCACAGTGTTGCAGACAATGAGAAGTAACCTCCTTTTATTATACCCACTGCCTATAGGGACTCATCATTTCACTGGGATGTTTATATAGTCAGCTAAAATGGATCACTGATCGATCATATATATACACTGTTAAGAATTTCCCAGTAAAATAACAGTAAAGAACTGGCAGCAGGGTTGCCTTTATGTTACTGTAAAATTAACATTATTATACTGTCGCTGAAATGTACAGCTTTGTACTGTTAATGAAAAATACAGTTTGAACTGTTTTTTTTTATAATTTCACAGTATTTTACAGTTAATTTACTGTTTAAAGATACATTATATAGCTGTTTTTCACCTTTCTTTTACATTAGCTTACTGATTTGTTTTAATGCACTATTTAGGTTGTTTTTTTTACATACATTTGAATAAACATTATTTTCTGCCTAGATGAATAGACTTAGCAGGTTACAGACAAGAATAGTCACACTAAATACAATTAAAGGCACTTGTTAGGAAAAAGGCTATAATAGACTTGTTGACACTTTTCCCAAAATGTCTGTCTCTAGCTGGCTACAAGCACAGAATGCAAACCATAACAACATGGGAGTGAAGAACAGAGATAATTCACTGATTTTACAATCATGTACAATGTACAAGCCTCACAGATAAGGTCCCAGAATTAAAAAACTACTGCATGAAACTGTTACTGATGATACTTTAGACAGCTGATCAGCAGTAAAGTGCTGTTTTTTAAAGACAGCATTATAGTTCAGTTAAAAAACAGCCTATGAGTGTAATTTAACAGGTTTTCTTTTGTATTAACAGTAAAGCACTGTTTTTTTTTTTAGCAATAACAGGTTAATACTGTTGAAATCCTGCTGTAAATTAACAGCAATTGTTTACAGTGTAGCTTTGCTTTTCAAAAAGCCGCCTCGTTTTCTTTTTGGCGACGTGCGTCACTCGACTGGCGCGCATCAAAAGACGCAAAGGCGCAATCGTGTAGCCTATAAACCAGTCTTCTGCATTTGGAACAAAACGTCGCGGTCTCTGTCCATCTTTATTATTATTAGCGCTCCGCTCCGCCCTCCTACCTGTAAATCTCTCTCTCTCGCCTCTGGAGCGGATCTGACAGGCGCTCTCTCTCTCATTCTCTCTCTCTCTCTCTCTCTCTCTCCCTCTCTCTCTCCCTCACTCTCTCTCTCTCAGCTGGCTGCTCTGCTCCGTGCCGTGCCGTGCCAGGGCTGCGGGGGGATTGAAAGGAGACGGTGCCATCCACCCGAGCTCCGCTGCTTTTTACGCAGAACTGACAACTGAAACCGCACCGCGACATCGTGTCGTCTGGAGACAGCTGGACACTTAAATCATCTCTCTGTGCGTCTTTTCTCTCTGTGCGTCGATTGACTCGTAAAAGAAAGTGAAATCGATCGATCGACTTCTCACCCATCGACAGGATCCCTTGAATGGAAGACGGCTAGAAGAGAGAGAGGTCGCAGGCAAACATTTCCTCACCGTCTTTATTCCCACCACCACCACCACAACCAGACGCATCATTCATTGGCACGCCTCGACGGGCGGCACACGACGCGCAGTCTTCGCCATGGAGCCAGCAGAAACCCCCTCATCAGACTGTTGAAAAGCTTCGTTCGTCGCTATTGCGGATTTAAATGCCTCTCTCCAAGGGCCACCGACCTGCTATTTCTGTCCGGTTCGCGTGTGCGCTGTCTCACGCTGTCAAACAATTCACAGGCTGTTAAAAAAAACCAACACACAGAACTCAATAATCGGTGGTGGGTGAAGACACACAGCTCAAGAATTTTTTTATTTTTTTCCCCCCAAGCAAATATGGCTGGTGAGTGTGGCTGTGGACGCTGGCACAGCAGGCTGTCCTCCTCCAAGGCTCCTCGATGCTAGCCGAGGCAGGTGGCACCGTCCCCCATGGAAGCGACAGCTCTATGAGGACAAGCAGCATCAATAGTCACAGTAGAAATCCGGACTCCTCGATCTTAATCTCCAAGATGGTAGACGTCGTCATCCCGTTCTCGTCCGAGGTGCCCTGCGACAACAATGGCCAGCGCATGTGGTGGGCATTCCTTGCCTCCTCCATGGTGACGTTCTTCGGGGGTCTCTTCATTATCCTGCTGTGGAGGACCCTCAAATACATGTGGACTGTCTGCTGCCACTGCAACGTCAAACACAAGGTATATATGGCTGCTAAAAATCACCTTATATTGTGTTTTTCCTATGTGACACTTCTTGCGTAATGGCCCTTTATTGTGTGACACTGAGTTTGATGGCTTTCCTCATCATCTGCACCAGTGAAGTGCCCAAGTGCATCCCTTTGAATATGGTTGTTTATTATCCTGTTGGCTGTGTTTACCAGCTCCCACTCTTGAATGGAGGTGGGTGGTGTTGCATGTCCTATGATGAGAGGATAGCAGTTCCTTCATTTTTAATTTTGCCTACATCAAAGTAGCCTTGACTTCTATACATGTGGACTGTCTGCTGCCACTGCAACGTAAAACACAAGGTATTATGTGCTGCTAAAAAAATCAGTTATATACTATCACCCATATACTGTGTTTTTCCTATGTGACACTTCTTGCGTAATGGCCCTTTATTGTGTGACACTGAGTTTGATGGCTTCCTCATCATCTGCACCAGTGAAGTGCCCAAGTGCATCCCTTTGAATATGGTTGTTTTGAGGGGGGCATCTGCCATAAACCACTGCTAGTCATGTCTCACCGTCATCACCAATCCACACCTGTTTTTGACCTAATATGTGAGCTGGAAGTGTGACTGTATTACAGTAATTGAATTGGAAGGACATTCACAAGACTCTGTGTATTACCCATGTTGTGGGGACATAAACCGGTTTACACAGTCACATTGTGGGGACTCGCCTTCTCCAAATGGGGACAAAATGCACGTCCCTATAACGTAAATCATTATATTTTAGGTTGAGGACTTGGTTTAGGGTTAGGGTTAGGTTTAGGTTAAAGCGGGGGTAGGCAGTATATTTTTGGCATCATTGGGCAAAAACTCCAAAATAACCTTTCAGCAAATTATAATTCAAGTGTTCTGAGAGTGCATCCCTTTGAATACGGTTGTTTATTATCCTGTTGGCTGTGTTTACCAGCTCCCACTCTTGAATGGAGGTGGGTGGTGAAGCATGACAGATATATGGGTGGGATGAGAGGAGGAGCTGTTCCTTCATTTTTAATTTTGCCTACATCAAAGTAACCTTGACTTCTATACATGTGGACTGTTTGCTGCCACTGCAACGTCAAACACAAGGTATTATGGCTGCTAAAAATTTGTGGTATGTATCATATACATAACCACTGATGCACATATATCCTCCTGAGACCCATCCCATTGACATGTGTCTTCTGTAGTGGACATTTTGTCCACATGCATATCCTCTTACTCTTTTGACTTACTCTATCAACCCCTGGTGTCTTGTAAAGAGGACATCCTGGGCTTTCCAGTGATATGGCATGTGTTTGTTTTTTTAATCAAGTTGAATGTATTCTTGGTTTAATATCACTCTACGGCCATAATCTGTTCATCTTTTTTTAAGTCTTTTCACACTGAAATAGTCCTGTGGTCCACTATACAGTGGACATGCTGTAAAATAAAAAATAAAGTTCAAAAAGCCTCAATTGTAAGATTTTCTTTTAACCCTAAATAGGAAGGAAATCACATAAAAAAAGTAATTGGAAGACTCTTTTTTTACTCAGTTCCCAGGAGGATATACTGTGTTTTTCCTATGTGAAACTTTTTGCGTAATGGCCCTTTATTGTGTGACACTGAGTTTGATGGCTTTCCTCATCATCTGCACCAGTGAAGTGCCCAAGTGCATCCTTTTGAATATGGTTGTTTATTATCCTGTTGGCTGTGTTTACCAGCTCCCACTCTTGAATGGAGGTGGGTGGTGTTGCATGACAGATATATGGGTGGGATGAGAGGAAAGCAGTTCCTTCATTTTTAATTTTGCATACATCAAAGTATAGCCTTGACTTCTATACATGTGGACTGTTTGCTGCCAACTGCAACGTCAAACACAAGGTATTATGGCTGCTAAAAAAATCAGTTTGTGTGGATGTATCATATACATATTTCACCGTTTCTCCTCGTTTACAAGAGATGAGACGCAACCAGATACCCACCAGCAGTCACAAGATGGATCCCTCATTATATTTGCATGGTTTACTTTCATCACTTTTCCTAGCAAGATGGTGAGAAGTACGAAGGATTGGCATATGGTTCGGTTGCCATTTCTGATACTGGGATCCATGAGCATTTAACAAGATGACAGGAGGCAGACAGCCAAGTAATAGCCTAAATAGTACACTGGGCAGAGTTATGTCTCAGTGTAAATAAGAGATGTTTATGATGATGGTGATGGGATGATTTTTTGTCAGTAGACTTGAAAATAATCTAAATCCTAGAGGTCTGATTGTACTGGATTCATATGGAAAACATTTAACAAACACAACACTAGCACTTTTTCCTTATTTTTCAAAAATCCTGATTTTGGCTATTAAGAAAAGTGTGATTTTTCATGTGATCTAAAAATTCCAAAGTTGTACTGTTAGATACTTGCCCAACGTATGTCCGTACCAAATTTCAAGACTTTTGACCAATCACAACAGATGTTGTGGCATTTTTCCACACACATATTTACTGTGTTTTTCCTATGTGACACTTCTTGCGTAATGGCCCTTTATTGTGTGACACTGAGTTTGATGGCTTTCCTCATCATCTGCACCAGTGAAGTGCCCAAGTGCATCCCTTTGAATATGGTTGTTTATTATCCTGTTGGCTGTGTTTACCAGCTCCCACTCTTGAATGGATGTGGGTGGTGTTGTATGACAGATATATGGGTGGGATGAGAGGAGGAGCAGTTCCTTCATTTTTTAATTTTGCCTACATCAAAGTATAGCCTTGACTTCTAGGGTGAACTATATGATGCTGCACATTCCACCAGTGAGACCTAATAATGAAGCCCATTGGGACTTTCTCATGCTGACACCAACGCCATCAAGGCTGTCCCTTTTCATAGTATGCAACAACTCTGCAACATCCAGTCCCTGGAAACATCATGTCTTCTTCACAGCTTTTTTTTCTATTCTGTGGTTGCTGTAATGTGTTTTTTTTTTTTGCTGCATGATGAATGTGTTTGTGGCACGATGAAAGTAACCTGTCTGCAGGACCGATATAGAAACAGGATGAAAAAAGAGGGTGACCTGCTTTAACGATGAATCACGGCTGATTCACATGTGTTATTAAAGCCCTGCTTCATACATGACTCACACACGCTTGTGTGTAGTGCCAGTGGTACCCTGGCTGAGCAGAGGGGCACAGGAGAGAAGGTGATGTTGCTTTTAGAGTCTGCAAAATAACGGCCTGTTTTATTTCTTGCTTGGAATGAGAAAACATTTTTATATTTTAATACAGAAAAGAATCCAATAATGGCAAGTGCTTTAAGCGAAAAAGGTGTTGGAAAGAGGATGTAGTGACAGTGATGGAAGGAAGAGAGAGAGAGAGAGAGAGAGAGAGAGAGAGATGGTGAGCTTCCTCTTCCTTTGATATGTTTGGATTGTGTCCAATTCAAATGGATGAGCCATGTCCCTCCTGCTGCTCTTCTGCCATGTCCTTATGGTGGCCTTGACCCTTTTCTGCCCATTTTATTTGCTATTATGACAGGTGGGAGATGTGGGCATAGAGTCATCATCCTTAACTGGCAATAACAGCAGAAAATAGCCTTCATTGCTCTGCAATGCTGAATGCTGTAAGATGCAATTTTGGGTCATTTGGTTTGGTTTTTAGTGCATCTTTATAGATTTAACAAAATTAGTTGGTAAAGGAAGGTTTTATTTTACATTTGTGAAGACTTTTGCATAACAGTGAAACACAGTTAATGCCATTGAACATAGGTTTTGTTTACATTTATGCCACATAAATTGATATCTGAAAGATATTCTTGTAAATAGTGTTGTGATATTTGAATTTCAATATCGTATCTCCCAGCCCCCACACTCACCAATATGCACAAAAATAAATCCATTATAGCAGATATGTTCAATTAAGCTGCCTTGGCCCTAGATATTGGATAGGACATGACATTAGTTAAGGCTTTCCTCTTTCTTTTTTTGAATTGTCCAGTCAGACTAATGGCTGCATATTGAAAAACACAAGTAGATATTTACATATCAGAATTTGTGCCCAAATACTATATTTAGTATAACAGTATAGTATAGTTTCAATTTATTTTAACTCCACTGTTTTATGCCTTAGATTATGATATTGCTTTTACATTTACTTGTGTGATTTCCCCTTTTCTATAAACACATTTTATGAGCATTGTTGAAGGAACCAAAGACCAAAGATTTTCATTGCCAATGACTGCATATGACAAATAAAGAACCTTGAACCTAGTATGATAAGAAAAAATGCCACAACATTTGTTGTGATTGGTCAAAAGTCTTGAAATTTGGTACGGACATACGTTGGGCAAGTAACTAACAATACAACTTCGGAATTTTTTTAGATCACATGAAAAATCGCACTTTTATTAATAGCCAAAATCACGATTTTTGAAAAATAAGGAAAAAATGCTAGTGTTGTGTTTGTTAAATGTTTTCCATATGAATCCAGTACAATCCGACCTATGGGATTGAGATTATTTTCAAGTCTGCTGACAAAAAATCATCTCCTCCCCATCATCATAAACGTCTCTTATTAGACATAACTCTGCCCTGTGTACTATTTAGGCTATTACTTGGCTGTCTGCTCATGGATGCCAGTATCCGAAATGGCACCGAACCATATGCCATCCTTCGTACTTCTCACCATCTAGCTAAGAAAAGTGATGAAAGTAAACCATGCAAATATAATGAGGGATCCATCTTGTGACTGCTGGTGGGTATCTGGTTGCGTCTCATCTCTTGTAAACGAAGGAGAAACGGTGAAAAACGAACACACTGTCTCTGTTTGTGCTCCGTCTCTGAGCTGTTGTGTTGCTGTTGTGTGGAATAAGGCAGAGCCCAGCCATCCCGTTAGGTGACTTTGGTAGGCTTGACACTTGGCTGCGGAGGGAAAAGGCTTGTTAGGAGTATTAAGAAGGGGAAACTGGATCTGTGTTCAGCTGACTGGTGCGGCCGACTAACTTGGCATGTGTCAGAAACAGGATGCATAGTTGGCGTGGAGGGGTGAGCGGGGGTTATGGGCTTTTCTCTGGCAGTATACTGGGAACCTGGAATCAGACGCAAGGAAATAGAGGTGGAAACTCTGAGAGAGAGATACACAGGAGGAAGTGGAAACACGGGGTGTGAGGGTGACGAATGGTTTGAGAGGGGGGTGTTGCATTGCATAGTGTCCTCCCGTGCTCTGCCATTGACACACAGCTGTGTCCTAATTCTTTTAAATGACTTACATCTCTGTCGGGAGTGTAAGGGAGAGGTCGTGGGTCATATAGACATCATAACTGGAAGAAGGAAGGAGATAAGTGGATGCAAAGAAAAATGTGCAGTTTAAAGGCCGTGGTCGGGTGGTGATGAGTTCAGGGAACCGGGTATAATCACCATTTCTACTTCTGTCTTTCTAAAACGAGACGGGATTGTATTGCAGACAAACAAAACAAGGTTTTATAGCTCTGATGCTGTCTCCAGGGAGGACTAAAAAAGCAACATAAAATAATAAAAAAAACCCGAACCAATATTGATTTTTCTAACACTGCGCTAGTAATGGCAACATTTATGGCATCATTTATCTGCAGGGTGTTTCAGAGTGCTGCTCAAATGCCATTTTTAAACCACATATCAACCACATTTGTAATTCGATTTTCCCCTACAGTACCTCCCTCTGCAAACACCAGTTCTCATGCTGTCTGGATGAGCTTCATTATTTCACTCACAGTGCACAGTGTTTCCAGACTTCACACGTTCTAAATAAGGGGTTTCCTACTAAGGGAAAGACTCACTCAAGACAATGCTAATGCATATGCATGACTGACAGAAATGGAAGCACAGCCACTGAAGTGATACTGAAGTGGAGGAAACCACTGCCATGTTGCAAGGCTTGTTAGCGTATACGCCTGCTCTATACTCCCTCCCCCCATGGCGTTGTAGTCTTGCTGAATGTTTAGTTTTGTGCCGTTTTCTGTGCTGTGCTGCTTCACTGCTGTATGGTTATCTAATGGTCTAGTTATCTACTCTGCGTCATGCCACCTCCAGGAGGTCTTATATGATGCCTCTGTTATTTGGGATGCGTGGGGAGGAGGAGTATAGAGGCTTTGCGTTTGTGGCACCGATCTCTATTCAAACATGAATGGCTCTGTGAAAGCATGGCTTTATTAAAAAAATTCGAAATACCTGAAATGGTCTGTTAGGGCTGGGAACGAACCGAATTATTCAAATTAATCAATCATACATCATGAATCTTTTATCGAACTAAACTAACTCATATTGCAGTTTCCAATAAATGTTAACCAATCAGCCAACTGCCCAGTATCTTTAACTCAACATACTTGAATTAGATAGTGCAAAGATATCAGAATTGAGCAAATATGAGAAAGGAAATACAGGCACTGATGAATAAGAGAGTAAAAAATCTGTAAATCTGATATTTATCTTTATAATGGAATTCTAATTATTTTAAACAATTATTTTTGTTATAGCTGAAACAAATAGTCGATAAACAAATTAATCCATCTACGGAAAATGAATAGGCAACTATTCTAAATATATATTATATAAAATTATTTAAAATCATAAAAAACAGAATTTGGATTTTTGGTCGGACAAAAAATTATTTGAAGTTCCAAAGTTGGACTTGGTGGAAATTGTGAATGTCATTTCTTTTATTTATTTTTTTACATTTCATAAATAAAATGATTCATTGAGAAAATAATCGGCAGATTAATCAATATTGAAAATTAGAGCTGCAACGATTAGTCGATTAGTTGTCAACTATTAAATAAATGAGTATTTTTTCTTTTAAGTCAAAGTTCTCCGATTGCAGCTTTTTAAACGTGAACATTTTCTGGTTTCTTTACTCCTCTATGACAGTAAACTGGATATCTTTGAGTTGTGGACAAAACAAGACATTTGAGGACATCATCTTGGGCTTTGGGAATCACTGATCTAATCGATTAATCAAGAAAATAATCGGCAGATTAATCAACAATGAAAATAGGCCTGCTGACTAAGTGATATTGTCATGTTGCTATAATGTAGCTGAGGGTCGACACTAGTTTGTGTTACTTTGTACACTACAGGTATTTAGAAGACAGCTTCTGTCTGTCTGCAGCGCTGCATCAGTAAGAGGAGGAGCTGACACCTGTCATACAGCAGTAAGGAGGGAGATGGTTGGCTCTTAAAAGTACCAGGAGTGAGTGGGTATAGTGTAGTACACATCTGCTGTAAACTGGTTGGAACTGACAGTACAGAGGCTCTGGACAAGCCAAGTCAGAGTGGACTGTCAGGAATTTCAATCCAAGCACCAAACTATACACATGGTATCGCTGTGTTATGGTGAGATATAAAGGAGGACTACGAAAATACACCTCCCACCTCACCTCAGAACAACAGCCTCCCCCTCACCCCCTTAAGGTGCAACATGGAGTGTTTTATGTGCACTTTGGAGCCAACAGCCGTCAGGATTGTACGATTGTTTCTGTCCAAACAGCTCAACATGAGGGTTGATGGAGCTCCAGTACAGTACCTGCTCCGCCTCTACAATGTACTCTAGATGCCTACTATTCTGCTTCTGTCTTAATGCTGTAAACCATACTTTTTTTTGACACATTATATCTTGGCTTATACATTTCTTTTTAACAAATATGAATATTGAAACTGCTATTTTCCTCTTTTTTTTCCCGAGATCGTTAGTATTTAGCTCATGTTTGCTTGCAGCTGCAACAGCCCAGTGTCCCCATGGCAATCACAGGGATCATTAAAGTTTCATCTTATCTAATGAGAGTTTGATGTGCTGTGCCTTGGTTCTCCTCACTGAAGGCCAGACTCTGCTCCTGTGATGCGACTAATAACGAGGTGGGGTGAGGACACATCTGGTGCCGAGGCTCCATTTTCTCTGGTCCTTGTCGGGCTGCAGTTAGAAGGTTCATGATAAAGCAAACCTATTAGCACTTAGAGGGTGGGTCCATTATTAGTATTATTATTATTTTTATAAATCCGAACTAACCCTTTTAGTTATTTCCAAACTTAGCACAGCTAACTTTGACTCTGCTGGTGCTAGCGTTCACATTATTCATAACCTTATTGATTATCTTCTATTAGCATACTTTGTTAACCTACATTGCTGCTTTTTACTAACGGCTAAATGGGCGTTTCCATTTGAAAAAAAAATGCAACAGAACGCAGATGAACCCGCCCTATAATTACTAACACTAAGTGTAAAGGTGGAAAACAATTCTTTAAATCTGTTTTTTTTAAACCACAAGTACAAATCCATCTTATGATCATCCATCTAATGAGATATGGCAGCCTTGGTTGAATTTATATCATCACAAAGCATTTCCATAATTGAAGAATTGTTATTGATTTTCATGCACGACGGCTCGGCTTTCACTGCGGAGCAATTAATCAAACCGGAGTTTGAAACTCGCCTCAGTGTTTGAGTCTGCGTCTACATTTTGTGTCCGCCCATATGTGACAAGGAAAAGCCGAATCTATGGCAGGGTGAACGAGGTATGCTGGGACACTCATCACTGCGCTTACCTTTTAAGTGGAATGGATTGCGGAGGTGCCTGCAGAGAGGAACTGTTGTGAGCCTGTGTGTTCGTTTTTGCTTGGCAACGGACCAGCTGCATTTCGCCAGAGCAGCGTAGAGCACACACCCTGACATCAGCTGTCGCTCTCACTACCCTCAGCCTAACTCGGCCCGGCTCGGCCCACATGAGCTTATTGAAATCCAGGAGCTAATTGATGAAATAAAACCTGATGAAATGAGTACACGAGTGCCACTGGATAACACAAAACACTTGATAAAGACTCGCTGTGCACATACGGCTGTACTTATGTAGGCTTCATAGTTTCCGATGTCATGTCAGGAATGCGTGTATAGGAGGACTACTATGTTCTTGTGGCCAGTGGTTGAGCTGCATGTGTCTTGTCATGTGTTGTTGACACTTGCTGGGAGTGAGCATGCCTCACAGCTGTCCCGGGGCAAAGCGTGACCAGTTTCCACCGCAGCACGCATGCTTGTCCCCAACCCTCTTATCAGGAGTAGGGCTGCAACTAAAGACATTTTCAATCGATTGAAATTGTAATCATGATTAATCACATGATTGTCCTTAGTTAATCGTGATTAATTGCAAATGAATCACACCTTTTTTATCTGTTCAAAATGTACCTTAAAAGGAGATTATCAACATAAGAGTAGGTAAATATGCAGCTTTATGCATATATGTATATATTTATTATTGGAACTCAATTAACAACACAAAACAATGACAAATATTGTCCAGAAACCCTCACAGGCACTGCATATAGAATAAAAAAATATGCTCAAATCATAAAATGGCAAACTCGGGGGAGACTCGTGGGTACCTATAGAACCCATTTTCATTCATATATCTTGAGGTCAGAGGTCAAAGGACCCCTTTGGAAATGGCCATGCCAGTTTTTACTCGCCAAAATTGAGCATAAGTTTGGAGCGTTATTAAGGCTCCTTCCCGACAGGCTAGTATGACATGGTTGGTACCGATGTAATGCAAGTTACTTTAAGTTTAGTTAACTTTCACAGCCCTACTTTATATCCTTTTTTTCTTATCAGTATTGGTTTCCATATGTTGGTTTTTCTCCTCTGTCTTCTCTTTCCCCCTTTCATTGGTCGCCCATCGCTCTCTTCATCTTCCTCCCTCCCTTTCCCCTCTCCCAAAGCATCTTCATCTGTCATTGTCCCCCAGGTCTCCCTTGTGTTCCCCCAAAGGAGCCACGGTCTGAGAATTTGGTAGCCAGACAAGACTGGTCTCTGCGGGGAAGCCCCCTGTTGTTCATTTGGCCCTCTACCTCTATTTGGTACCAATGGATTCCTTAGGTTTTCTAGTTTCCTACGCTACCACTATCTTCAATCTAGCTTTAAAACTGAAACCGAAAAAAAGCAAGATGCGTCAAAGAAATTAGCAGCGTTAAAATGAATTTGCTTTAACATGTTATTATCGCGTTAACTTTGACAGCCCTAATATTTTCATTGGTTTGTCGATTAATTGATAATTATTCAGTCTGTAAATTGTCAGAAAATTGTTAAAAATGCTCTTTGCAACTTCCCAGAGCATAAGGTGACCTCTTGAAATGGCTTTTTTTGTCCAATCAACCGTCCAAAACCCAAAGATATTCAGTTTACAATGATAGAAAACGGAGGAAAGCAGCAAAACACAGTCGGTTTAATATAAGCCTTTTACAAACTCGCTCTGTGCAGCATTAACTTTCTTTGCTCATACTCCTCTAATATGGAACGTGTGACTCATGAGTTATTCTTCAGTGGAGATCCTCCCTTTTCAAGGCCCTAATCCCTAATTCTCTGGGCCTGATTTGATGGCCATCTAGGGACAACTGTAGTGTGCCATGCTGATGTATGGTGGTAATCCACAGACAAGGAGAGGCCATATATCACGCCAGACTATGTATATCATGAGGCAGACGCAGAGGTCAACCCCCCTTGTACCCAAACCGTGCTCCCCTGCTGTCATGCTGTTATGTCTTCTTTGGCCAGTCACCGGACTATTAAAAGGACTTCTACGCCCCCAGCAGCTATTCAGAGGTTAAAGGTTAGAGGGGAAGGGTATACCTGGCTCCACATGGGGGGAGAGTGCTAGACTGGCATTCCCATCATTGGAAGTGTGTGACAGGGTCTAAAGCCACCGGATCCTCGCCTAGTCAAACTGGCAGTGGAAAACCATTTGCATACAGAGCCGCTGGTTGAGACCGGCTAGGCTAAGCTGGCGAGGGAGGCCTGCGGGAGGGAGATAGCTAGCTAGTGCCGGGCTTGATCATGGCTTATGGTTTCTAGTCTACCAGCTTTCTTCCTCAGCTGCTGTTGTCCTTAACATCAGAGGATGTGTGTGTGTGAGTGTGTGTGTGTGCGCGTAGGTTGGGTGCTCTCCCTATAGCCAGGCTATTGCAGCAGTTTCAACGATTAGAGAAAAGAGTTAAGATTAAGTTATTTCGAAAAGGTGTATATACTCACATGTAGATGTCTCTATATGTAATGGTTAGATTAAAATAGTTAATTGTGATTAATCGCAAATTATTCAAATTTTTTTATCTGTTCAAAATGTACCTTAAAGGGAGATTTGTCAAGTATTTAATACTCTTAATAACACGGAAGTGGGCTAATATGCTGCTTTATGCAAATGTATGTATATATTTATAATTGGAACTCAATTAACAACACAAACCAATGACAAATATTGTCCAGAAACCCTCACAGGTACTGCATTTAGCATAAAAATTAGAAGCATTCTTGTCATTAATTTTTCAATATTGCTTAGAGTCTACATGTACATGCAATGTTTGTCTATAGTCTTAATACCGCTGAGGTTATCTCACCATGTTATACATTAAACTCTGTTCATATCAAGCCATATAGTCACATTTTTATTTCAGGTTTGTCATACAGAAGTGTTAAAACACTAGAAATGTCCCAACCTTCCATGCCATTGCATGGAGGCACAGCAACCAGACAGGCCAGCAGCACGTGCACAGCCCTGGGACTAGTCTTTTCTGGTGCGGATTATCAGGCAGAGCCAGCCATCTCCCACTCTCTCTCTTTCTCTCTTCTCTTCTCATCTCTGCTTCACTCCCCTCCCCTCAGCCCACCACCCACCCTCAGAAATCAGGGGAGCCAGTGGAGCATTGATACGTGGACATCAAAACATGGTTAACGTTATAATTGTTGCTTTGAGCTGTGTGCACTGATGCACGGGGAGAGAGAGAGAGAGAGAGAGAGAGAGATGGAGACGGAGACGGAGAGAGAGAGAGAGAGAGAGAGAGAGAGAGAGAGAGAGAGAGAGGGAGTGTGTAGAGGACTCGGCAGTGACCTTCAAACATCTCAGCAGGCGGTGTTTCTGCTTCCTATTTAGACATCAGCTCTCTCTCTCTCTCATACATGGCTCTGTGTGCCGGCCCTGTGGGTGAACATACAAAGCACATACGAGACGGATAGGAAAGTGTTAGGATTACACCACCACCACAGCCGCTGCCCTCAGCAACCTGTCTCAATTAACCTCCAAGGGGGCTAGGCTAATATGCTAATTGTCATTCTCCTCGCAGGCTAACAGCAGGCTCAGGTTTCCCTCTGCGTGCCAGCAATGGGCCTTCATAGCCACCATGCTACAATGCTGAAGATCGCACCCCATTTGGCAGCATCCCAGTCAGTGTGTATTAGTTAAGTGAGCACCAGACACTAATAAAATGTTTTTATGGGGAAATCCAAGTCTGACTGACAGTGAAGGGCGGCCTACAAGCTGATCCCTGTTCAGCAACAAAGCGAACGGGGCCTGCTACACAATGATTTTACCTCTTGACTTCTTCTGACATTTGCCAGGGTGCCTTGCGCAGAATGAGTAGCCCAGCTGTCAATTACGGCCGTGTTTGATGCTCGCAAAAGTGAAATCCCAGAAGGTGCCGTCTCGCTCAGGTTCCGTGTGCTCTGAAAGCTGTGATATGTATCTAGACGTGAACCAAGCGAGGCCAATTTCAGAGTGACACCAGCTTTGTAAGATGATGCGCCAACCGAGCGTTGAGCCCCTGAATGACAGCGTGCATAGAACCATCATGTACAGATGATGCACAGAGTGCAAGGGTTCAATGCTTAATGTCTCATTAAAGATGGATGATAATGTAGAGCCGCCACGCTGCTTCCTCTGACAGCCATTGAGATGAAGCAACGCTATAATTGGTCAGTAGTTGGAAGTTGCCTTGCTGCCCTCCTGGGGACCATTTGTAGATATTTTTAGTCCGTATTTATGCGTGTGTTTCACACGAATGGTAGCTACTTTAAACACCATGGTTGAACATTAATGATAAACAATGCAGATACAAATGTAATTTATAATCTCCTCCACCGATGACGTGCTTTGAGGGTTGATGTCAGTGATTCTCATGTGTATTCCTGTCTATGAGCCCCATTAGCAGCCATGTAAATGAATACACTTGATTGCACACATGCCCCCCCACACACAGAGACACACACACACACACACACACACACACACACACACACACACTGTCACAGAGATATGAAATACAGTGGAAACCTCCTATGGTGATCACAGTTACAGTGATCAACCGCTTATATGGATCAAAAAGCTTGGGACACAATCATTCCTATACAAACCCTGTTTAAATCATTTGCTTATAGTAAACAAGTAGTCAACAGTGTTCATTTTGGGTCGTTTCATACATGACAACATATGGGAAAAAAAATAAAAAACGGTAATTCTATTTTTCTTTACTTTATTCCCATGATGTTTTGCCTTCCGGTAAACCGTCTGCTTCCGGCTGGCTACCTGAGGCTGGGGCTGCACGCACATTGAAATCATGAAGCTGATGGTAACGTGAAGCACGGAACACGAACAGCGGTTGCATGGATGAAGGCCTTGTGTTGGTTGGACCTATCCACCTCACCTCCCGCCCGTCCGTCCTGTGTGTCTCTTTCGCTCTTCAAACTACGTCACCACAGCATTTCTCTGAGCGTTTAGTATTGACGTGGATGGGTTTACAGCCTGGTTAATGGAAAGCCCGGTGCATCTCATACTGGCCTTCAAGGGTGCCTTGTGCGCCGGTATTGAACGCCGACGTCCTTGACGAAGCGTTGGTATTTGACGCCCTGGGAATGAGAACGGGCTGGCTAGTGATGGAGTCAGAAAATCAATGTGCACAGGGAAAGCGACTGTGGTTTGAAACAGTTGTACTGTATTTTATTTACTGTATGTGTTTTCTTAACAGTCAATAAAATTCGGTAAATACCGAATTTACAATCATGTAATAAATGCACAAATGTCAATTAGATGGTAACCTGCATGAAAAATAAAGAAGAAGAAATTGTTATAATAATCATCCGCTTATATTGATCAATTTGACCCGGACAGACGTGATCACTATAAGCGGTTTCCACTGTATATGCATATTTGTATGAATGGATTGGCCGGGTTGTAATTTCAGTCAGTATGTACTTTTTATCGTGTATCTGTAGTTGTTAGGGCTTCAGTGCCAGATGTCATGTCTCATTCTTTGGTCCTGTCTTGTCAAATGGACTTGCATAATGCTTGGAAGTGTTGACACGTTCCTCCCTTTCCTTGTCATAGCTTTAATTGCAGTGCCAGTTTTCCTGTGTTATGATGGAAATAGTGTAGCAATAACAAATCAGTTTGAGGTCAAGTTACATAAATGTGGCTCTGTGGTTATTATTAGAGACATTAGAATCCAAAATAGATTGCAGCGCTGTTGACACTCCGCTTAGAAATGTGTCAAATGTGAGAAAACAAATGGTAGGCAGATGTATGTGTGTATGATAAGAACGTCTTTTGTAATATTCTTTCAGCACTGATGGTCCTTCTCATTATTTTAATGGTATTTTCTTTACCGTTGTCAATCAGGATTCACGCTCCTTGATGCTTCTGGGTAGTTTATGGTCTGTGCTGAAATGTGCGCTTCAATTATGATGTCGACCAGGGGGAGCAGCAGGGATTCGTTCTAATATTCAGACGACGTAATGGCCGTCCACGGTTCTCATCTGAGGCGCGGAATCCATTGGCTGCGGTGGCACACAGCAGTTGTGCTCCATCTCAGTGTTTTGGCAGGATGTGCTAAACATAATGGCCATTAGGCCTCAGCTATTCTGCACAAGTGAAGCTTTTCAGCACCATGGAGAGCTCAGGAAGGGAGACTGAGCAAAGGCTTCTCATGCACAAGTATGCGGGGCTATGTCGCTGCTGTTGAGGGCTTAAAAAGTGGTTGTTAGACATTTCATGTCTTTGTTTAAACACCTTACAGTTGCTTATATAAAAAAAATACAAATGGCTCTACAGATTCCTCTATTCTAACTGAATGAATGGAAAGGAAAAATGAAAGTAATATCTTTACAGGGCAGCTCTTTAACTAATGCTCAGGGAATGAACAATGAGGTGGAGTCATCACATCTCAAAAGCAGGGTTTAATTGGTTTCATTGAAACTAAAAAGCAGGGATATGAACAGGTTGCTAATATAGCAGCAGTGGAGTGGTGGTGATGCCTGGCAGTACTATCTGAATTTCACTCAGTGAGTGTTGCAAACATTAATAAGGAATGCAGCATCTGGTGGAAAACCAGCCTGAAAATGTTATTCATCTTCTTGTCTTGCACACAAAGTTAGTGGTAGTGGTGCTTTCTTAGATGCTTAACAGCAGCGGGGCTAAAAATGTAAAGTTTGTCATTAGAGTGGAGCTAAAGGAAAGGGTTTATCCCCTTGGGAGCATTTGCTCAGCAAATTTCATGGCAAACTGCTTATTAGATTATGCATATTAGATTACATTACGTGCAAAGTTGACATTTTGGCCTAAGGGGGTGCCACTGGGAGGAAGCTCATGAGTGTTCAGAATCGACAGGATTCATTCTTTGGGGAGCCGTAAATGCACGCAGTAAATGTCATATAACATTTCTTGTGTAAACTAAAAAGTTTGGCCCGCAGAAATCAAGCAGCCAAAACATATGATGTTGCAGAATGTTGTTTAAGATTAGTAACCCAAAAAACTAAATCTTTCCATCTTTTGTGAGTATGTGCACTTTACTAGTCCCACTTGAAAAGGCTCAAAGGACTAGAACTAACTGATGACTTTGGCAAATGTATCTTGGCTAAATTCCCCCAACTCCAATGAATAGCATGAAAAAGATGGTATTAGAGCCTGACTGAAACTGGATATTTAATTAAAAATATTGTTTTCTAACATAAACACGGCACATGAACAAAATGTTTTGATAAAAAAAATTATACCAATGTGGTTTTACTATTGGCTCACAAGCCTTGTTAGAAGTGGGAACCAAATGTCAGATATCTCCCAACAGAGATAAACAAATTATTCATTTTGGACACGCCAACATTTTTAAAATGATTAATTCACAATCATAATAATAATTTTCAGGAAAAGCCATACTTTTATTTGGCAGCTTTCTAAAAGCTCTTTTATTTAATATTTGTCTAAATAAAATTTTTATCAATAAGACCTTTTAAAGATTGTGACATTCTACAAAATGAAAAAATATACCTGTGTTTACTTGTCAAACTTAGTAGAGGCAACACCATTTCTACATTACCTGACGTTCCTTGTCAGCCAACATATAATATGCCAATACAATATACTGTATGTCTCACTGAACTATCAGTCTGGCTGTAGACGCTACGCAAACCCCTGCTACAGTCAGGCATGGGGCCAGTCCTGAGCAGTCAGCTGAGAGCTTTGGCAATAGATCTTCTTCATAGCAGACATGTTGACATGTCATATCAGGAAAAGCACAGGTGTAATTAATAACATTAGTAATGGATGCATTCCATTTAAATGAACCAGTCCCAGATCTTTAGTATTGTGCATGCTGGCTCACTGTTGGCGTACTTATGACAGAGCCATAATTAATGCTATTAGTTCCACCTGTGCTTTTCCTGCCATTTCAAGTCAAATTTTCTGCTGGGAAAAAGACCGACCATAAAACAACTGAATCCACTGGTTGGAGATGGTTAAAAGGAAAAAAAAATGTGATTATTAATGTTGTTAACTTATATTTTACTTTAAATGCTTTCAAAAACGGGTGTTTGTCAGGAGGACTTTTAATCAGGATCATCTTATGTTTGGTTTCTATAATTATCTGTATTCAACCTGCAGTAGGCAGAATGTTTTTAGCATGATTGGGCAAATATTCCATAATAACCTTTCAGCATATTGTAATTCAAGTGTTCTGAGAGAAAACTAGACTTCTGCACCTCCTCATGGCTCTGTTTTCAGGCTTTAAAAAAATCTATCCTGTGACAGGAGACTTTTCATTCATTTCAGAGAGAGAGAGCGTTCCTATTTAGTGTTCCTATTGGCTGTGCTTTGGATGGTGGGCGGTACTTGGTATTTCCTCAACTGATCTCAACATGGCTGCCAGGTCACAAACTTTCTAATTTTACAGCTAAACAGTAGTAAACAGGAGTTTGTGAGTGATTGACAGCTGCTCAGGGATGGCAAGGCTCCAGCTCGGCTCTGATTGGTTGTTTTCCTCCGGTCTGTGAAATCTTGCAGATGCCATTAGGAGCACTGGAGGATTTCAGATTACCTGTCTCATGCACTACTGTTTTTTTTTATCATTTGCTCCATTTCTACTCACTGCTACTTTAATTGGCTCTAAATAATTAGTAGAATTAAGAAATATTCATTAATATGATTTGTAAATAATAACACAATCACTACTGAAGCCTGACAGCAAGGCTTCTTTATTCCTCTAAGGGTGGCTTTTTAAACAGCTGAGTAACTGTGAAAACACGACATTAAAAGAACCCATAAGGGCTAATGTGTCTTATTTTCCCCCTGTGGTGCAGGACTGAGAGATTTTGAATTAAAAACATTTTTGCCGGCAGGAGGGGTCAGAATATCGGGAGCGGGTTGGCACATCTGCAGGAGCAGGCAATAATGGTCTGAAATTGTGAAGCAGTGGGCGATTGAAAGAACTATCCCACGCAGACATTTAATTGAGACTTTAAAGGGGCAGAAACACACTTCTGAGTGCAGTCATTTGTTATGTCCTGACCAAAGTGAGAAGAACACTTACTGTAGTTGTTAATTCGCTAAAATTGTTGCTGCGTAGAAATCCTGACTGCCAATAACAGATTTGTTGACGCGGTTGGATTTCAGGATAAGCCTTGAAAAGAAAAATGTAGGAGGGGAAGTTGAATGGCTGCTGAGATTTCAGGTTTGTAAAGTAAATGTAAGTAATGACAATTACTTCAGACAGCAGTCTTAAGGCCTTTGCACACCAAGTCTGTATTTTTCATCCGAAATTGTTGCACGTTTAAAAATATATACGACTTCACATTGTGTCAATCACGTTAACACCTGACTCCCTGACTTTCGCCCATCGTTAAAGTTTTAGGAACAGGTTCGATTTTAATGCGTTTTTTCGCATCTATCAAAAGCCAAAAGAGGGTTGTTTGACCACTCAGAGCCACCATCCATGCAAACGTCATCATCCGAAATGGCATGATAAACATTCACTTCATCTCCCAGCACAAAGCACTTTACGATAAAGAAATAAAAGAATACAGTGATGCGGAATTTAAAGATAGATTGTTGTTGAGCAGCTTGGAATCGGGGATGGTTGCAGAACAAAGGATGTAGGAAAGATTAGACAGTAGTGATTTTGCTCTAGGCAGCTAAACGATTGCTTCTTGCTAATGTCATTCATGACATTATGCATTCAAATGCATTTGAAAAATAAGGACTTGGTGTGCAAAGACCTTTTAATCTTTAAGTTCTAATTCTTAAGATTTCAGTCTGTAGCTTGTATTTCTGGTAATCCTAAGTACCTAAGAGAACTCATTTTCTCTAGTTTGCTTTATGATTGATATCCTGATTGAGTGGGTGCTTGTGTTGATGGACAGAGGCTTGGTTTTGTTCTGATTAGTTTTGGTGCTCTGATCTCTGGCAGGGGCTGGAATAGGAGACTGCTGAGCTTAGCAGCTGCTCTACTGCACTTTGTCTCAAGTGAACATGAGCAACAGAAGTATGCTGGCAAGTTTTCAGAAAGCCACAGGCTGTTTCTCTCCATCGGTCTGTCCTCTTTAATCCCCCCCCCCTTAGTTGACTTTATATTAGGGCTGTCAATCGATTAAAATACTCAATCGCGACTAATCGCACAGTTTTTTATCTGTTCAAAATGTACCTTTTTAAAGGCAGATTTGGCAAGTATTTAATACTATTATCAACACGGGAGTGGGTAAATATGCTTCCTTTATGCAAATATATGTATATATTTATTATTGGAAATCAATTAACAACACAAAACAATGACAGATATTGTCCAGAAACCCTCACAGGTACTGCATTTAGCATAAACATATGCTCAAATCATAACATGGCAAACTGCAGCCCAACAGGCAACAACAGCTGTCAGTGTGTCAGTGTGCTGACTTGACTATGACTTGCTCCCAAACTGCATGTGATTATCATAAAGTGGGCATGTCTGTAAAGGGGAGACTCGTGGGTACCCATAGAACCCTTTTTCATTCATATATCTAGAGGTCAGAGGTCAAGGGACCCCTTTGAAAATGGCCATGCCAGTTTTTCCTCACCAAAATGTACCATAACTTTTGAGCGTTATTTAGCCTCCTTGGTGACAAGCTAGTATGACATAGTTGGTACCGATGTAATGCAAGTTACTTTAAGTTTAGTTAACTTTCACGGCTCTACTTTATATCCTTTTTTTCCTTATCAGTATTGGTTTCCATATGTTGGTATTTCCCCTCTGTCTTCTCTTTCCCCCTTTCATTGGTCGCCCATCGCTCTCTTCATCTTCCTCCCGCCCTTTCCCCTCTCCCAAAGCATCTTCATCTGTCATTGTCCTTCAGGTCTCCCTTGTGTTCCCCCAAAGGAGCCACGGTCTGAGAATTTGGTAGCCAGACAAGACTGGTCTCTGCTTGGAAAACCCCCTGTTGTTCATTTGGCCCTCTACCCTCAGGGATATAAACACGGGGGGGTGGAGGGACAGATCATATGTGATATCACAGATGATGTGTGGAACCATAGCTTTGTTAAAAAACACTGGAAAAGACTTGCCTTCACCAGTCACTCAGAATTACAGAGCATGACAGGAGAGGGTTGAAGGGGAGAAAGATGGACAGCAGGACGGGGATATATGGATGCAATCCTCCACAATTTATGAGAACACCAGTCGCACTTTCTCTTTTTATTTCGTGGGTGATTTACCCTTCCCCTTTAGGGAATTGACCCCTGCTTAAGGGATCAGAAAATGGAAAACTGTGACTCAAGCGTGACATGAGAAAGGAGCCTTTCACCTGTCTCGAAAGGGGTCAGGGTCAAAGTTGACGAGGGGTCGCAGGAGAAATTAGCCATCTGCATGTTCTCACATGACAGTACAGTGAGCAGAACAAAGGCGGGGACGCCTTTTGAGGTGAAACCCTACCTATATGCACGCTGCCCTGCTGCCGTTTCCTCTTCCTGCGGGACTAGCGCCGATCCTGCTAACATGGCTGCTCTGTAATTACTCTGACACGCAGCCTCTGACCATCACTGCCACGCTCCCTGTCGATCAAAGCGGCCCGTTCTTGGCGAGGCGTGCGTGTGGGTGTGAGAAATACAGGGTTTATAGCGATTTTAAAAATGCATGCTAGGCGATAAGACGCACAAGTCAGGAAATACATCTCCTTGTTATAAATAGATAAAGAGGATCTTTCTTAGCCTTGTTCAGCCTCCCAGAGTCTAGTCGTTACGTCCACACGCCGGTCCAATAACACAAAGAAAGGGAGCTTCCTTTGTTACACTGCAGCTAATTTCAATGCAGACATTTTGCTCACAGACATTTAATCAACGCAAACATTATGAATTCATCAGTTTTACCCTGTGATGTCTTGAGTTTTCTTCCGTCTTTTTAGGGCGGTGAAAAACGGAGAGGAGACTTGGAACAGCATTGGGAAGCCAATGGGCAGAATGGCAGTGATATATAGAGATTGCAGTGCATAATGTGATTTACTGCTGTCTCAGGGTCAGCCTTGGCCATGCTGTTTTTATTCACACATACAGAAGCACACACACACACACACACACACACACACACACACACACACACACACACACACACACACACACACACCATTAAAAGCATTAGGAGTCTGACATTTAGGCTGTGCATGACGGCACACAGGTGGTGGTTTGCTTTTCACCTCTGTGTCACAGTACGCACGGACGCATGGAGATAAGGCAGTTTGAAAGGAACTGGTGCTGGAAACAAGTAAGCTGGGGCACCAAGAAGTAGTCAGGAGGACAGTTTTAAAAGATTTTTTTTTACATTTTGGAACATCATGTCTGCATGGTAAATATGAAGCTATTGCTGACAGCTGGCTAAAGACCGGAAACATGGGCTAACAGCTAGCCTGGCTCTGTCCAAATGTAACAAAAATCACCCTACCTGCAAATCGCAGTATTTGTTGTTTGTCAAATTACCTTTTTAAATTAAATTAAATATTTCCGTGCTGCAGAGATGTACTGGCCTACACATCATATTCTACAGACTTCTCTTGTGTGCCAAGCGTGTAGGAAAACTATGGTGGCCGATGCAAAAAACGTGAATGGCCATATCTAGATCCAGTGTTTGGTTTGGCCGTTCTGGGCTACTGTAGAAACATGTCGATTGGCTCCATTAAGATAGGACCTTCTCTGTATGTAGATATAAACGGCTCATTCTAAGGTAATGGAAACACAGCGATTCTTATTTTCACGTGATAATATACAAAAGAAAACATACTTAATATTATATTCCAGTTTCTTCCAATAGATCCCCCTGAATGCTTTACACTGTTGCTTTAATATTACTTGTCATAACAACCTCGGATTACAAGGCACAGTGACACTAGTGGACCGCATGCTTGCCTCTACATGCATACAATGTGCCACTTATGTATAGTATCAGTCTGAATCGTGGTAGTACTGTAGTTCATCTAACCTTCTGTCATAAAGTGGCTGTAACCTCCTGATTGCTGGGGTCATTAACCATGCGTTCCAATACCCCATACTACCATACTATTTAGTATGCCAGAAAATGATTTAGTATGTACCAATACATAGTATGTGAAATGCAGTATGCCAAAAATACCAGGGCAGCTGCAGTATGTACTAAAAGTAAAAAGAAAAAGTATGCAATGTGGCCTTAATGTGCCTTAATGTAACAGTGAATGCTAGGAGAATGGTGTTTCAAGCAATCAAGCTGCTTTTGATTTGAAATGTTTTGAGTTCAAATTTCCAAAGTTATTACATGGCGAAAAGTGATAGAATTCTATATATTCACATTCACTTGTACATGCACATCTATAGCCCTTAAAATGCAGTTAGCCTTCTGGGAGTTGATGGAGAAAACGAGGCAATTAAAATTTTCCAACCAAAGGGTTTGGTGCACAGAAGTCCTCCCTGTCTCAGTGTTTAGAGGCAAATTGCATTTTGTTTTTGTTTTGCCATTCCAATTACTGCTGGGGATAGATACTTCCTGTCCTCCTCTCTGTTCTGGGAAAACAAAACAACACACAACAGCTGGAAGCTCCCTCTGGTTTTAAAGGTGACTCTACTCTTGTTTGTACCTAGATATCGTTAAACCAGGAAATTGCATTCTTTATTAACTCTGTTTTTTAATATTGTTATAGTTATGTACACCATTATGCTGCATAATGGTAATCATTAAGTCTTACCCAGACATTGCCCATTAGTTATGGACTGTGATGATTTATATGAGTGCTTAGCTCCATTGGTAGAACATCATACTATCAGTGCCAGTACTACTCTAGGCAAGCATTTAATGGCTCGCACCGAGCTGCTGCAAAATCTTCCTATGGGACCCATATAATGCAGCTGAGGTGCTACAGGTGGAATCCCTCATGAATAATGGAGGCGCCAGTGTGTTGTTCATTTGTTGTGCGGACACGGATACCGGAGCTGCATTATTGATGGGACCAAGCCTGAGTTGGGAGGTGGCATTCTTTACCCTGATATTCATAAATCAATAACAAAGAATCCCTCAAGCTGTTTTTCACAATGCAACAGGCAGCGCGTTACATCCTAGGGCCACACTACAGTATTTATTACTCTTGGTTGTTTCCAATCCTTGTCATTTGTGTATCACTTTAGTTGCAACAGCGGGATTAGGAGGAAGATTGGATGAAGGAAACAATCCGACCCGTAATGACTGACATTAGTTGTCTTTTTCCTTGCGTCTTTCTAGTCTTGTGGCTAGAAAGCAGAGGGGGAGAGGGCGTTTGTCCCCACTAGCTTTCAGGACATGTACTGAAAAACCCAGGCATTCTGGGAACAACCATGCGATCAGTGCCGCCTCCTGGAACTAGCCGGCGACACTTGGCCCTAATCCTGCTTTAATAGTAAACAACAGCTGTAGGGCACCGGTGTGCTCTGATTAAGAAGGAAAATAAATGACCTCAGTGTTACTTCTTCGTACGAGCAGGCTGTACAGCCATTCAAATATAGCCTCCTACTTCCTTCTTACATGTTCGTATAGTGCAGTGGTTCTCAGTGGGGCGCACATGACCAGGAAAAAATGTGATGCGCAACTAATGTTTTGTCGTCGGAAGCTTTTACACAACAGAACAGTAAACAAATATATTTTTTATACATCCATGCTAGCAATGGTGTTCATTCGGACAGACAGTCTTTACAAAATTTACAGATATTTGACAGGGACAAAAAGAAAAAAACAGACGATGCTTTGGAGACGATCAAGACAATGTGCTCATCTGACGGTAATCAAAAGAAAATATGACGAAGTAGGGCTGCACCGAGTAGTTCGAAGCTTCATTCATAACATTGACATCCTAATTATTATTATACTCACAGATACATTAGCCTACCTTCCACTTTCTCTTCCCTCCTCTCTCTCAAACACACACAGAGCGAGCGACGTGGTGCTCCGTCCGTCTCTATATTTGCATCAGTTCTCGGTCCAAAAGTCAAAATGTATTGAAAAAAGAGAGATTTCCAAAATTCACTACATGCTTCAGTCCATATTTTTCGACGTTCAGCCTTTCAAAAACAAGTTTCACTGCAATTTTCTCTCCCACATGCACCTGTATTAACTGGGCGGTCTAGCAGCAATCCAACAGCACCATAAATTACATTTATATAAATATAAATAATAATAAAAGTGGTGGGAGATGAGGAGAGACCAGTGTGTATTTTATGCCTGAAAACGCAGCTGACAGAATGAGACCCAATAAATTAAGAAGACGTTTAGAAACATTACATCCCCGTCACATCAATAAAAAAAGTGATTTGATAAAGTTTATATAAAAAAATATATATATAGTGATTTGGCTGTAGCTTTGCTATTTCTTTTATCTACAATGTCTACTGCACGCTATGTAATGAACCATGTCTGCTGTAACTACATTATATGAACAATCTCTGTATAGCATCACATTCCAGTGTGCCCATTACTCTTTCTGCTGTTACACTCCGAACACAGCTATTTGTAATAGGACAAGCACAAAAAATGAGTCTCTCTGGCACACCGAGGCTACGCAGAGGCATGTACCCCGCACACACAGATACGCATTTACACATTCTGGACCGAGAGAGCCCGGGGTGTTTGGTTTCTTTCCTTTTGCGTAATGTTTTTTCAGGCATACTGGAGTCTTCGCGGTCTGTCATTGTTGAACGGGGTTTAAAATAGACGGGGGGGTATTTGGAGGCGGCTTAGTTGCAACTGCAACACACGTGATTGAATTAGAGCGCTGTCAGTTGGGTCCATTATAGAGATCCCTTGGATATTTTCCATCAGCGAGTCGGTCGAGGGAGAGTCTCGCTATTTTTTGTGTTTGGCTACGCTGTGCTTATCGATCGGCATGCGCTACCTCACAATTTAGTTAAGTATGCTATTTGAAACAGAAGTTGCCAGTCATGGGTTTGATGAAAAGCAACTGGAGACCACAGTTATTGTATATGTAGTGTATAGTATGCCCCGCAGAAGAATTTTCCAAGCAGGTTATGCTGTGTGAAATTCTCAGGACTAAATTTTGACTGACGGCACATTAAAGAGATCGACAACTGAAAGACCTGAAGAATGAGTGACGCAGCATGTGAAGCATGCGGTGGGGTCTATATTGGCTCAAGAGATGGAGCACACATTGGCCCCTCACCGCGGTGCGCTCGATTATGATCGCATTATAAAGCCCGATACGAATTGTGACATTCTTAAGTTACCCTAGCGCAGCTTTGTCCTTGTCATTGAGAGTTCCTTGAGACTTGGCTGCTGTTGGTGACATTAGTCCGATGCAGGAGAATATATGTCTTGTAAAGCCCGGGCCGCGGGGATTGAGTGTGTACCAAGGTTGCACTTGGACTATTTTTCACCCTCCACTGAGCTAATAATAATGTGATGGTATTTTGGTATTTTGCCACCTGCATTATTAGAACGCCCTTCCTTCGCCCACCGCAGCACCTTTTGATATTGAAATAAAAGATTAGATATGCGTAACCTTGACATTTTCGATCGTGTTAAAAATATGTGGATTATTGTTTTGTGTATCCGGACTTGGAAATTTGAAAGTATGTAATTATCCTGGTTTATTTTTCACATAATCCGTTCTCTATGTGTTCCTGAGTTACATTTTCCTGTGCTTCAATCAGTGTCCAGCTATTTGTGTCGCTTTTGGCACAGATTGTGCACCTGTAGCTGCTTTGTGCTGCCGTTCTTCCCTGCTAATTTCTTGAAGGGCAAAAATGTGCTCGTCATTTTTAGTTGTTGATCAGCCTGCAAACACCGACTGTGGTTCCAATTAACACAAATTTATTAGGGATGTAAGAAAATATCATTACACATGAGTATCGCGATATTATGTCTTGCGATACTGTATTGATTCTTAATTAAAAATCTGACAGCGGACCCGGCCGCTATTCTGTCTTTCGGAAGTTGCAGCGGGCCATTTGCAAAGGAGTCCTTTGACCTCTGACCTCAAGAGATGTGAATGAAAATGGGTTCAATATGGTTACCCACGAGTCACCCCTTTACAGACATGCCCACTTTATGAAAATCACATGCAGTTTTGGGCAAAAACCATGCAGTTTTTTGCATACAGTATAAATATGTTATTTTCACCTATTCTAAAATGGTGTATTTGAATATGTCTGCATACTGGGGTCCCTAAACAGTCTTGGAATTATATAAATTGACTGTAGACTGTAGAATAGACTGGAAAGCTGAGCCTCTTGTGTATCCATTGAGTCCAATTGTATTCATGTGTATTGATGTTAGTCACAATGGAAGCCATTTCACAGTGTATTTTTTTTTTACTCTGATTTTATGGTGTGTCTTTATACCATTTGAAAAAATCACAATATATCGCCATGCTTACAGTATCGCAATATATTGAATCATTACCCCTGTATCATGATACGTATCGTATCGCCAGATTCTTGCCAATACTCAGCCCTAAAATATAATCAATCAGATGCATTTAAGGAAATTAAGAGAGACTGTTTTATTTGCATGTGTTCATTTTCTATTACTGAAACAGTAGGAAAAAAAATATCATTATAATTATTATTAGACTGTTAATATAGTGGGTCAGACTGGCAGCACAAAGGATCAGGTGTTACAGTAGCTATGCATGGGCTCATGCAGAAGCGTATGACTTTAGATGTCACATTGTCAAGTGGCCTTTTACACAGTTGAAGTGTTCATTAATTTTCCATATCTGCTTATTTCTAGGAATTCATGGAGATGGAGATTGGGTTATTGGATGGGAGGTTTTGAAACACTGTAGACAGGCTAACCACACAACAATCCTATAACAAACGTGCACACTATCATTTGACAATAACCATAGAGACTGTATACTGTATAAGAAGTGGATGTAGTCCCCGTGACGTCACCCATTGGTTTGTCGACTGCTGTTTTGAAGCCTTGAGTTTGGCAATTTGGCCGTCACCATCTTGGGTTTTTGCAACCAGAAGTAACACGGGTACAAAATGTTACAATTAACTTTCATGAACTGAAAACACACTGTGAAAGGGTTAAAGTTGTAAGACAAAAAACACCGACAACACCGTGTTAGTGACCTGTCAATCACAAGGTACCCACACCCTAAAGCATCCCCTCCTTTATGGTCTATTTGACTCTAAATGGGACCATAATTTACTAAATGAACATCATGCTGTATTGAAGAAGACTTGAAACTATTGATTGAGACCATAAACTCATGTTTATAATGTTTACTGAGGTAATAAATCATGAGAGAAGTAGGCTCATTTTCTCATAGACTTCTATACAATCTGACTTCTTTTTCCAACCAGAGGAGTCGCCCCCTGCTGGCTGTTAGAAAGAATGCAAGTTAAAGGCACTCTCTCATTGGCTTCACTTATCAGAACCCGGGGGTTGCCCACTGGTAATAACAAGATCAAAGCTATTCTCTGACTACTGCAGCTGTCATGTCAACTCCTTAACCAGATTATTTTAAGGTTGAAATTGGAGCAAATGCATAATCTGATCAACAGACCTACGGGGCATTGCTTATCAGTCTTTTGCAGTACTGTGCTTTGATCCTGTGCACGCACCAGGAAAAACCACAGTATGAGTGTCTATAAACAGCAGCACGACCGGCGGTGGATAAAACAATTTATATTTTGAGGCAATAACAAATCAGCTTTCATGGCACAACTCAACGGGGAAGTAACAGAACGTGTGTCAAGGTGGTCAACAGTGTCCCTTTATCATCTTCTGTGGTGCTAAAAAGAGGTTTCTGAAAACTCAAAATAGAATCAACTGGCTTGAAGTTGAGCATTTTTTGCTTTTTTTATTTAATATAATTAAGGCATACACCAGTGTTTACATCCTCTACTTCTCAAACTTTACATTTCTGATTACTCCACACAACCATGTATTGACTCTGGCCACATCTCTCCCACAAGCGTCTTACATTACTCCTCTTCTCAGCCTGCCTCTGTCTTTTCCTCCCTGTTGCTCTGCTTCTGTCCCTCTCTCTACACCCCCCCCCTCCTCCAAACCTCCCCCTCCCACACACTCTGTCTCACACACCTACTGTCTGCCCGCCAGGTCTCTGTTGCTAAGCGACAAGCGATGGACTGCTCTTATGAGAGCGACGTTTGTCCATCATGATCTCATCCCTGCCTGTGCCATATGCATATATTCCCGTAATAGAGTTGTAGCGGATTTCTACGGAGAGAGATTAGTGCCGTTAGTGCATTTAAATTACACACGTTTGTATTTTTGTTGCTTGTATTGAAGCCATTAATAACACTACTTGAATTTCAAATTTTCATTGATTAAATCTGCTAAGCCTTCATTTTTAAAATGGGTGAAGTGGCTTGCAACTTCATGGGATAATTACCGAACCAAAGATAAAAACATTGCAGTTGGAGCCAGTGTGTGAGGATTTAAATTGTGCCTTACAAACTTTATTCACCAACTTTTTTTCCGCTCTGTGGTTCAGTATAAAGAGTCATGGAATTAAATTGCAGTATTTGCTGGTGCTAACCTTTTTCCATTATTTGTTCACAATATTACCAGTTTGAATCAAACATTTCCCAAACACAGTAGAAAAATGACACACTGGACATTTATTCTCATGATAAGATATTAACAAATTTATTGGAAATTTAAAAAGTAACTATATTGTTTTGTTTTTTTGTTATTGGGGTTTTCATAGTGAAACGTACAGTAGAAAAATAGGAAGACATATTTAAAGTACAGGTATTTAATAGACATAAATAATTTAATTAAAATACATATATATTTATATATGTATATACAATATATTTATTATGTATTTATGTATGTATATGTGTATATATATATATATATATATATATATATGTGTATATGTGTATATATATGTATGAAAATAAAAAACCCTAAATAGTTTTTTGTTGCAAAATAGAAAATGTTATACTTGGATGGTGTCAGCTCATTGTCCACAGAAGCTGTAATAATAAAATTAAAATGTCCACAGTATGCTGTAATCTGAAGCTGCCGCTGAACATGCTTCAACCCCCTATCCCTTCCCTGACTCCTTCTCATGTTACCAAGCCGAGAATTTCCCTGTTGCCTCATCCCTTTTGATGAGTCCCTCGGGCTCTCACGGCTTTTATTTTGAGAAATGAGCCCGGTGCTAAGCGCTAAAAAGCACTTACAACGGTATTGATTAACAGTGGCTATTAGCTGGTGGAGACCAAAGGAAGACGTTCTTACAGTAAACCTTCCGCTGGCCATCCGGCGGTAGCAGCCTGTTAAATATATGCACTAAGGCTGCGGATTAGTGATGTGGATTTCCTCATCGCCGCATTTGAAGGGAAGCTCATGAGCTGGAGGTTACTCCACTTTAACGGGCATAATGCATCTAGATGAGTGGATTACCGAGGCTCTCTCTCTTAGCTATACAGTCCAGATGAAGTGGAAATGTAAAACGTCTACATCATGATGTAACACACATTGTGTAATTCACATAAAGCCCTTGCATAGATGTTCACTTGACAGAAAAGGGGAAACACTATAGTCAGCTCTTTTTAAGGACGTCAAGTAATTAACGACCGCCCTTCCTTGTCTACACACATCAAGACAGAGCCGAGCAGTACTGTACATCATTGTAGTTGTCATCTGCAAGGACAGCAAGTGATCATCTTCAAATGAAGAGCTCTGAAGAGTTCTAGCTGCCTGCTTCATGATTCAGCACTCACTTCATCACTCACTCTCACACGCGCACATCCTCCCTTGTTGCCTCCATTGTTGCTTCGGTATAATTTCATACAGTGAATCCCCCTCTCATGCAAATGTGGCCCTAACACATTCTGTGTGTCACCCCCGCTGACTTGTCCTTGGGTTGGTACAGTGATCAAGTGCACACTACTGTGTGGACAGTAGAGGAGAGCTGATTCAGTCTTCACGTCATCCCATGTGAAAGCTGCTGTTGCCAGCTCTCTCTCTCTAACGCATCCTGACACACACTTTTTTTTGTTTTTGTGCTGAATTTTCAGTGTTTATTTGAGCTCAGCCTGTACCAAAGCCTGCGAGGGTCAGATTGCAGACTCCGGAGAGGTGGTTTTCTCCACCCCACCCCCTACCAGCACAAACCACCATCACAGGGAATGCCTCCCTCGACCTCGGGCGAAAGGCAATCCCGCAATGCTTTCTGTCAGCCCCTCAAATCCCAAACCTGTTCCGAACAACAACAACAACAACGCCACTAAAAGGAACGGGCGGATCACAGCGACGCTTGTACATAAACAAACACGGTGCCACTTGGATACGGAGTGCTTCCTCTGAGCTGAGAGCCTTGTCTGTGGGTGTTTCATTCTACAGTAAAAAATCCTTTGATGTGGTAAAGTTGAGCAGAGAGGATGCCTCAGTCCTCCCCGGCGGCCCACTTTACACTTGACATCACATGGGGGCTTAATGCTTCTGCAATACGGTCCAGTGTTCCTCCGAAGGCGATGACCTTTCCTATAAACGCACAGATCGGTTTGCTGCGCTGCCATCTTGCATAATTACACAGATTCTCTGTAGGCTTCAGTATACACACTTGCTGCAATGTTTCATCCCGACTCTAGCCCCTCTTCTTAATGGATCTTGTTAGCTGGGGTCAGAGTCCTCTCTGATGGGGTCACAGTAAAGAAACACAACCTTCCCTGTGGAACACATTGGGGGCCTTGGTGTGGGCTGATAGGAGAAAAAGAGCCAGAGCAATCCCCCATGCGTGTCCTCTCCCCATTTCTTCTTCCCTAACTCCAGGGTTAAAACATGCAAATTCTGTATGAAGCAAGCTGATTTATTTCCCCCAGTGGGAGGTGTGAGATCTAAATTTAAACTGATTAAATGAGCCTGGAGTTAGAAAATCATTTGCACTTCCATTTGTTAGCCTCTGAGCTGTTCTCAAATCAAGGGCAAGTCTCTGAATCATTAGGCTCAGATGACTGCCTTTTTTATTTCCCAAATAACATTGTTGACCCCTGTGTTGTGTCACGCATTTTGAGGAGCTAATCGACACATTCTCAGAAATCGGAAGAATTTAAATCCAACTTTGTTTAAGCCTCCTCATTACCCTGTTTTTTTTTGCTGTTTTTGCACAATTAGCAGACAACTAACCAGGGGAACTGTTGAATAAAACTATGGCTGTCAAAGTAAACGCAATAATAACGTGTTAACACAAATTCGTTTTAACGGCACTAATTTCTTTAACGCATTAACGCAACTTGCGATTTTTAGGTTGTATTGGGCTCAGTTTTAAAGCTAGAGTGAAGATACTGGTATCATATGAAACTAGAAAACTTAAAGGGCGCCCCATGTACCCTATGTATGAGTCCTTGCTGCAGCGGCCCGGGGTTCAAATCCATGTCATCCCCTCTCTCTCTCTCTCTCTCTCCCCCTTTCATGACTATCACTATCTCTATCAAATAAAGTCAAAACCCCAAAAAATAGTAAAAAAAACTAGAAAACCTAAGGAATCCATTGGTACCAACCATGTCATACTAGCTTGTCGCAAAGGAGACTATAATATTACTCCAAAGTTGCGCTAAATTTTGGCGAGGAAAAACTGCAATGGAAATTTGATATGATAATGATATGATAATCACATGCAGTTTAAGAGCAAGTCATAGTCAAGTCAGCACACTGACACAGTGACAGCTGTTGTTGCCTGTTGGGCTGCAGTTTGTCATGTTATGATTTGAGCATTTTTTAATGCTCAATGCAGTACCTGTGAGGGTTTCTGGACAATATTTATCATTGCTTTGTGTTGTTAATTGATTTCCAATAATAAATATGTACATTTGCACATTTGTCCACTCCCACTCCCATGCGTATTAAATACTTGACAAATCACCCTTTAAGGTGCATTTTGAACGGATGAAAAATGTGTGATTAATTTGCGATTAATCGAGATTAATCATGGACAATCATGTGATTAATCGCGGTTTAAATATTTTAATCCATTGACAGCCATAATTAAAATTTAAACCTATTCCTCTTTTGCTTTTGTTCCACATCAAACGTGTGGCTTAAGCTCGTCTCAATATATTCACGGAGTCCTGCGCACCGGTGAGAGTTTTGAGAGTATTATTGCATCAGGAGAAGATAAAGGTAATGAGACCTGTCTCTCAAGCAGAGAGCGAGCGTAATCTCTTTGGTCTCTTCTGGCTTCTCTTAAGCCGGTGGAGTGGCGTGGAGTGGAAAAGAGAGGAGAGGAGAGAGTGGAAAGAAATGGAGAGGAACGGAAGAGAGATGATAATGGAAGTGGAAGAGAAGAAATGGAGGATGGGGAGATGGAGAGATGTGTGGCTGTACCAGTTTACCTCAAACTGTATCAAGGGATTGATTGATGGTCGGCCAACTGTGACTGTGTATAATAGTGGTTTGATTGGATGATGGGTAGGGAGGAGAGGGCAAATCGAAAGGAATCATAGAGAGAGGTTCTCCAATGTGAGCGCTCTGAAGATATAGCAGTGGAAGATGAAGGCTCCTCACCTGTTAAGATACAGTAATCCACACTTCCACGCTTGTGTATTAACATTTTACATTTTTGTGTCTTTGTAAATCTAAGTTTATCAAAACCATTATTTGAACAAGCTGCTACATCTGCTACCTTGGCGTGTTGAAAGCCTGTGCTCATACTTAGTCATTCATATCTTATGCATGGACTGCAGTGCCCATGCAACATCTCCCACTCATCTGTTGTTCTGTGGTTACACATTTTCTGGAGGGACTGATTCATTAAATAACAAGAGTTGTTTTTCTGGTCCAATCCAAACGCACAAATGGCCTCCAAAGCGAATGTTCAAATGCATAACACAGAACATAAACTCTTTCTCCCATGAGAGTAATTGATTCAACCAATTAAGAAATTAAGAATCCACTCTGTTTGATTATGGATACATAATTCTTCTTTTTGCACTGTTGGTACATGTTCATATCTAAGTGTATAGGCTACACTGTGTGTATAGTAGTAGTAGTAGTAGTAGTAGTAGTAGTAGTAATACTCCCATTTACATCACAAACTATGACCTACAAATTCAGTGAATCTCTCCGAGATATTGGGTTTGGGGTCCTCCCCTAAGAACATTTGAAGGTATTTGACTTAAAACTATGCAATTTTCCATTCATTTTGGTCGGACCATTATTATTTCTTTAGATAATGCCCAAAAAGCTTAAAGAGAATATTGCTATTGTTAAATACATGATTTATTATTTACACATATAACAGCCTTCATCTGAACATTTAATTCTTCTGTAAAATCCTATTCTGTAAATCAAAAGAGGAGATTCAGGAAACTTTTAAATAATGTTTCATCAATTATATTTGTTCATAAATGACAAAAAGTTCTGATGAACAGTACACTTATTATTTTACGTAGAGGACGTGGACGTTTTAATTACAACACCCTCGTTCTCACCCCCTCTCCCCTGTGCGTGCCATGCCGTGGCTCATCCAGATTCTCTCTACGATGTTTTTTTGTTTCATACGGCTTAAGAGGCACGGCGTAAAAATGCTGGCGCTGTGCTGTATGATTATGAATCGCACAGAGAACCTGATATGGAGAGGGCCGAAAAGAGTACCGGCAGCTTGTGAGAAGGGACGGTGCGCAAGAAAAAGTCACAGTACGCTAAAGAGTCAAATGTAGAAGTACCGGCCCACTTTGAGCACTGATACATACATACTGTACATGAATACATAGTAACAATACATATATTTGTCATGAAAATCATTTGACCTGTTGTGGTCCTGGGCTGATTTGTTTGTTTCTATATAGTATTTTAACATAGTGTTTTGAGCATCTGTACCTAAAACTTCCACCCGCACCTCCAGCTTTGCTGTTAAAAATGTATCTGCCAGTCAGTCTGGATGTTGCTCTTTATAGATTGGGGGTCATTGATCAGTGCCGGTTAGACAGCAGGGAACCAATTAGGGCAATAGCTACCGTCTCGTTTGTTTTCAGCTCCTGGAAAACACCGAAACAACAGCCCGTTCTGCAGAACGTAATGGGCCCCCCGATTTCATCTGTCTGTTGTACGCTGAGTCGCTTATTGACGGAGAGCTCTCCGTCTGTCTGTGTTTGGGAGGAAAGCTCATTAAAGTGTTCTGAGGGCAATATGTGATCAGGGTTAAGACAGGTGACTGCTTGATAAGACTGTTGTTGTAGCTGCTGCTGTTGTTGCCCTCTGCGCTGCTGCTACTCTTTAAATACACTGAAGGGAGTTAACATTAACATTATCATCATTAACAGGGTCCACAAAACCTTTATTTATAAAACTCCTAAAGACAACATGATTGAATATGGAAATACTTGTAGTTGGTTCTTGCATTATATTAACATAAAATATGCAATGTACAGGACTGCCACAGATGATTATCACTTAAATTGAAAATCAATCCCTCTTTTAACTAATTCAAGCTTCTTTTTTTTTTTTTACATCTGCCGAATAGCACATCTGCCAACGTAATGAATAACATGAGTATGTGTTTTATCATAATATCTTTCTTCTTGTATGCTTTGATATAATGAAGCATAGTAAATATTGGATAGAGTAAGTGATTAGAAGGCTTTCAGAAGGATTACAAGGTGTGGATTAAACGGTAATAAATGTTTTGTAGCCCTCGTGGAAAACCTATGTAGCCCGTTGTTGGCTGATTCTGCTCAGTTGCTGTATCTTCTGACACATAAATAAAAGAATAACAGCATTCTTAAGTTTATTCCTTCAAGTCACTGTCAGTTGTTACGTATTTCATGTGTGGTAGAGGGTCAGGTTTGTCTATTAAACATTTAAATTGATTGAAGCAAATTTAATTCAAGGGCTTCTGAAATTGCAAAAGCGCTACCAAAGACTAGACAAGGTCAAGGGTTGACAGTCAGTGGCAGGAAATGGTTGCAATTTGACCTGAAAAGGGGTCATGTTTAGATAACCCACAATTTGGGAAACTCTCGCAAGATAGTTAAGGTTAGGCATTGACCTTCAATAGTTAAGGTTAGGCATTGACCTTGAATGGTTAAGTTTAGGCAATGACTTTGAATGGTTAAGTTTAGGCAATGACTTTGAATGGTTAAGGTTAGGCAATTACATCAAATAGTTAAGTAGGCATTGACCTTGAATAGTTAAGGCTAGTCATTGACCTTGAATGGTTAAGGTTAGGTATTGACCTTGAATAGTTAAGGTTAGGCATTGATCTCGAAAAGTTAAGGCTAGTCATTGACCTTGAATGGTTAAGGTTAGGCATTGATCTCGAAAAGTTAAGGCTAGTCATTGACCTTGAATGGTTAAGGCTAGTCATTGACCTTGAATGGTTAAGGCTAGTCATTGACCTTGCATGGTTAAGGTTAGGCATTGACCTTGAATGGTTAAGGCTAGTCATTGACCTTGAATGGTTAAGGTTAGGCATTGACCTTGAATAGTTAAGGCTAGTCATTGACCTTGAATGGTTAAGGTTAGGCATTGACCTTGAATGGTTAAGGCTAGTCATTGACCTTGAATGGTTAAGGTTAGGCATTGACCTTGAATAGTTAAGGCTAGTCATTGACCTTGAATGGTTAAGGTTAGGCATTGACCTTGAATAGTTAAGAAACATTTGTTAGTACTCAATGACGTTACATTTTTGAATGTAAACATTGTATGTATCCAAACTCCACAGGGTACCTTTAACCTTTCTCTTATACCAGTCTTCCAGCCAACATGATATCAATGTATTGAGACGAGAACCAGTGTGGTTAAAACACGTGTTTTTATAAAAAAGAATGACCTCAGTTTTTTGGCTGTGTAGTGCCGTGTGCAGCTGAGAGCATCCTGCTGCTGATGGAGCTCTGTTAGCGGAGATAGGAGTTCTACCACAGGCTCCACGGTTAGGAGGTCCAGACAGGCAGCGATCTCAGAGGCACACTATTACCTCCTGATTCATAGGTGTGGTAAGCGATGCCGACACAAACCGAGCCCCAGCTGAAATCGAAATCAATCATTGCCCTTAACACACATATACTGTATATATACACACATACACTCGCACAAAATTGTCCATTGCCCTTGAATGGATGAAAGTCCTGTTTGTTATAGCAATAATAGAAAATAGAGTCAACCTTCAGGGTATAGCTGAACAGAAAGAGTTTGGTGGTTCTAAGCAACAAGAACATCACAAGGACAACAACGTCATTTCGAGGAATGTCACTTTAGCGTTTACTGCAAACATGACAGACAATTACTCCAAAGAAATGTCAAAGTACAGCGGACTCTAAGGCAGAAGGCTTTTTTTCAAATATGTGGAACATTGGACGTATATTTCTCATGATGTCTAAATGCTTTGGGACCTTGTTTAGCTATTCTCTAAGCGTGCTCGTCTTGAGTGCTCCGCATGTATATTCATCCAGTAGCATCGATTCACATGAACATTGCTGTTGACAAAATGGTGGAAATTAGCCTCAGGTGATTGTGCCACTGATGGCTCTACAGCCTGATGACATTCAAGCATGTGGCTTTTTTTTCATTCCACCTACTTTCTAATTTGATAAAATGGTATGCAACCCACTCTGGAAAAATATATATATATATAGTTTCGGGCTGTGATAATAATGCGTTAAAGCAAATTTGTTTTAATGTCACGAATTTCTTTCACACATTAACGCAACTTGCGATTTTTGGAGTGTAGCAGGCTCAGTTTTGAAGCTAGAGTGAAGATACTGGTATCATATGAAACTAAAAAAACTAAGGAATCCATTGGTACCAACCATGTCATACTAGCTCAATAATAAAGCCAAATAATGCTTCAAACTTGCACTAAATTTTGGTGAAGAATAACTGGCATGGCCATTTTCAAAGGGGTCCCTTGACCTCTGACCTCAAGATATGTGAATGAAAATGGGTTATTTGGGTACCAACGAGTCTCCCCTTTACAGACATGCCCACTTTATGATAATCACATGCAGTTTGGGGCAAGTCATAGTCAAGTCAGCACACTGACACACTGACAGCTGTTGTTGCCTGTTGGGCTTGAGTTTGCCATGTTATGATTTTTTTAATGCTAAATGCAGTACCTGTGAGGGTTTCTATACAATATTTGTCATTGTTTTGTGTTGTTAAATGAGTTCCAATAATACATATATACATACATTTGCATAAAGCAATCATATTTGCCCACTCCCATGTTGATAAGAGTATTAAATACTTGATAAATCTCCCTTTAAGGTACATTTTGAACAGATAAAAATGTGATTAACTATGGACAATCATGTGATCAATCACAATTAAATATTTTAATTGACTGACAGCCCTAGTCAGAATGATCTCTCATACATTTATACAAAGAATCAAAGACTTTCAGCAGGTAATGTATGTAAACTGTGATTTCCGTCCTTGGTGCGCTAACCGCCGCTTCTAGATTCTTCCCGTGTAAGCGAATACATTGAAGGCCATTCGTCTGGTTTATTAAATGGACCAATTTGAAGCGTTTCCTTTCAAGTCAGAGCTCATTTGCATAGAAAACAAGAATGTGAGCCTGTGTGTGTATCACCATAGTAACAAGCCACCTCTAGATTGGAAAGAAACCCGATATAAATTACACCTGTCAAGAATTAAATGTCCAATTATTGCATATGGACATGATGGGAATGTGATTTGCGTGTGTGTGGTATGTAATGACTTCACATGAATGGTGCTTTTTTTCCCCTACACAGTTAAATTCGCACTCCTCCATCTACATTAAAGTAATTACGTTGTCTCTTATTTGTTTTCATGGTCTCTTGTGTCGGAGGCCATAAATCTTTTTAATGTCTGGTTTCCGCGGTGATTACAGGGGCAATTATCGGTACTCGCAGTCAAATACAGTAGAAGCAAAGATCAGCAAGAGTGCCGACGAGCTTCTTGTCAGAGGCGTAGAGCTTTGATTGACAGCTGCTCACCTTGTTTAGGGTGAATTATAAGGCTTCACAGACGGGAGCAGAGGAGATCGCTGGGTACAAATTCCTACTACGTGGTATCAGCCGTCTCTCTGGGTTTCTAAGAGTAATGGAGAGTGCAAAGAAAATTATGATATCGATTTTTTGAGGTCTGAAACTGCTGCGGTGCCATTTTTTGCTCAGCCACATAGTAAACTAAGTGAAAACGGCGGTTAGTGTTACTTTGTTTGTTCTCCCGACTGTTAAAGCTCCTACAGCGTTCAGCTGCCAAACAACTACATCTACAGGGGATAGAGATACAGCCATGCATTTGCTCATTTTAAACGCTCTTTAGCCGGGCTTTAAACACCGGAAATGTTCTGATGAAAAACGTGCATTCATTCAGGTTCTTTTCTTATATAACCTATATCTTTAGTATGCCCTCATTTAATCCACTGAGGTTTATTATGTTAATGTCAGCAGATAATAGACGGCCAAAGACGTTACGGATGACAAGTGCAGCAGACCTTTCAATCTCCCACAATTCACTTCGTCGTCTATTTTTATCCCGGACCACTGGGGCTTGAAATGTTGTATCAATGGAAGAGAGGTGCAGTACAGCATTATGAATCAACAGCACGGTACATAATTTTTTTTTTTTCATCTTTCATTTTCCCTCCAGTCGTCAGGAAGCGACACTAATGCAGACATGTCTTTATTCTGTCCTCTTTTGTTTGAGCGGAGGGACATGAAAGAATGTACGTCTTTTATATAGTCGGCATGCGCTGCCAGGCTTACATTATGCTTTTTCATATCGCTCGTCTTATTGTTTCTCTCCGCTAGCCGAGGAGACGTCACAGTCGGGACAAAAAGCTTACTTGGAGCGCAGCCATTTTGAGGAATGAGTTCCCCTGTCCGCTTGTGCAGATGGGCGTGCTTGTCCAGCGGTGATGCAGAGAGATGTACACGGTTTGGCTTGTCCTCCTGTTTGCCGACATCGTTGATGTCATCTATTTAGTTCAGGGTCCACAAATCGTCTAATCCGACTCTGGCCCGCAGTGCTCAATGAGCTTGGCACAGAGGGGCAGCACAGGGCTGATAGTGATTCTGGTGATGGACAAACTTTTCAGTGACACTGATAGCTTTGGTATCCTTGATGAGACCAGTGATCACACCAGTGGAGGCCGGTCCACAGGCGGTTACTCCTCTTTCTATTTTTGAGAGGCGAGAGGGAGATCAAAATATAAAAATGAGTAATTGGTTAAAATCAACCATTACCAAATCCCAGCTGACTTCCCAGTATGGAGGAATTTGTTTGTCACTAATTTACATCACCAAAATAATAATACCTGCCCTATTTCAAAGAGATGTTGATATGTAATCATGGCTTGAATCTTATAGTTTCTCGGTGCACAATGCGGGAATTTGTGATATTCTGGAAAAAAAAATATTTTGCACTTCCCAGATTCCAAAAAATCACATTTCTGTGGTGATAGGAAAAATATGTTGATAGCGGTGACATGTATGGGTGCCGCCCTGAGCAGATTGCATTGTAGGCTGTACCTGTGTAATCCCTAAATCAAACACATGGCAGCCCAAGTAAGCCCTTAACCTCGGGATCATCCCATCATCTCAAATCAGAATACTCCTCTTTGTTTTTGCACTTTGATCTCTTGGTTTTGCCATAATGTATTATATATTGTCGCGGAGGTGCATCACTCAAGTCACATGGCATTTCCTGTGGCCTGATGGTAATTAGCCTGCACCATTTGCCCTCCTTTAGTTCTATATGGCTCAGCAGGCGTGACCTATACACAGAAATAACATCCTTTCTCCACATGGCCTTGTCAGATTCAGCCTTGCACCTGTGTACACGTGCGTGCACATTTGTATGTGAAGAGGCTCCTTGTTCTTCCTCCCTCTTCCCTCTTTTGCCGTGACCCAGTGTAGGCCTGTAACCCAGGGACACTGGGTAACTGTACCGGCATTAAAATAGCAAACGGGGAACGGAGCATGTTATGAGATTCACTAGTTTCACGTCTCCCTGGGTGAGTCTATAAATAGCCTCTCGCACTGGAATAGAGTTTTCCCAGCGATGCGGACGAAAGCCAGAGGAACAGCTGCGCTTAAGCCAAGTCCTGTTAGATCAGCGGAGTCACATGGGCATGCTCCTGTCTCGCTCTCTTGACTTTCCTCTCTTGTCTCGCTCTCTTGTCTCCGGATCCCTCAAAAAACTCTCACATCACATTTCTCTTGCTCCCAATCTGTCCTGCTGTCCCTCTTTCCCCCATTTGTTTATGTCCTTGTCTTGCAGTATCTTTGTCTCTCTGTCACTGTCTCCCCCCTTCTCTGTCTGTCTGTCCTGCGTTTGCTCAGTTTCCCGTCTCTCTTGATGTCTTGTACTCCGCGTCTCTCTGTCATTGTCTTTGCCCGCCTTGCTTTATCGTGCTGTCATTCCATCGTCTTTGCGTCTTTGTTTGAGTAGGTGTCCTCCTTCGTCTCCTCGTCTATAGCCTCTGTCTGTTTGTCCCTGTCGCTGTTAGTCCCTCTCTGTCTTTTTTCCTGTGTCATGTCTTTCTCATTATTACCAGGCCTCCCCTGTGTGCTCTGTTAATTGGTACAATCCTAATATTAACACTGCTCATCTGTGTTATAAAAAGGTTTCCTGAAGTAGGAGGTTGAACTACATACTGTACATTTTTTAAATAGAATATTGAACAGATTTTACATGAACACTTTTCACATTAATGACTCCATAAAGTGCCTATAATCTGCTCAATGCTGTATGTACTGTAGCAGAGTGTTGTTTAGCATTTCTCTTATCACATTTTTATTTTTATTTATTTAGAAGAAGATGAATTCCTGCTTTCTGTCGGCGCTAATTTATTTGTTTATTGAACAATATGAATACACATATGTAACAACAATTAAATGTGTCAAATCACCAGGACCTGAGACATCATTACTGCTCATAAAGGTCAGGCCAAAGAAAAGTTTAAAAACGGGACATTAGTGGATCAAACAAGACCCAGTTCAAGTATCAGCATACTATCATCTTAAAGTTATAATACTTTAAGATGACGAGGTTACTGGTGCCAACAGTGAGTGCGGTTTAATACTACAGTAAACACTCTTTTGATAAAAAAAACACACAAAATTCCCTTTTGTAAAATAAACAAGTCTGTCAAAAATACAGCAGGGCACAGTAAAAAGTTGTTTACCTTGCTGAGAGGTGTGCGGCCTGTCGCCTGCAGCTCTTCATCTACTGTAACAGCTCACTGTGGCTGCTCCCTGCAATATCTAAAACCACTGACAAAAAAAATGCTGAAAATGCCCGTTGTCTTGTTTAACAGAAGCATTTTTGATGAGCAATCTCTGTCAGTTCTAATCTCAGTGACAAGTACACAGCGTTTCCTGTGACTGCTTCACAAAGCAACAGTCCAACACTTTTAATGTGAACCAACAGCAGTAGGAAATGTTTGGTTTGCATTAGCAGTAACTTAGTACAGCTCTGATATAGCTGTGCAATGCCTTCTCCTACCGACTCGTCATATACTGACGCTTAGTCAGAACCCTCGCTGTCACTGTTCGGTCGCAGTAAACACCTGCTTAATGTTGTCAAGTAAACAAAAACACATGCTTAGCTTCAGGCAATAAAAACCCACTATAGTTAGGTTTAGGAAAAAAACAACAGGGTCGGACATTTGTGCAGTGAAAATGACACTGATAGTTTGTGAACATGGGACATGAACGATCAGCTGATTGTATCGTGACGCACGGAACACAAACAGTTTGTTGGATCCATCCACCTCTCCTCCCACCCGCCCGGTGTGTCTCTTTTCCCTCTTAAAGCTACGTCACCACACTCCCAGCGCACTTTCCCCAAGTGTTCATATTGACGTGGATGGGTTTACATTGTAGTTAATGGAAAGCCCAGTACTTCTCATTCTCAAGGGTGCCTGAAGCATCTGTATTGGGCGCCGACGGCCATGACAAAGCGTTGGTATTTGATGGCCTGGGCTTTTCTTTAGAGCATGCATCTCTGCAAACTGTCGGCTAGTTGGTTTGTGTACAACACACAGAGCTGGTCGTAAACAGGCAAGAGGCCGTGGGTCCGTGTGTCGCTAACTGCTGTTAAAACCCCAATTGAGACACATATTCCGAATGCGCTGTTTACATGTTCAAAGAATGCTCCTAAAACCGAATAATATCGGCATATCCCACATGTCTTAATCGGAAAATGCTCCACTCGCAATATGGCCTATAATTCCAATATCCGAAGGGAATATGCTGTTTACATGACCCCGGTCAAATTTGTAACATTTTTATATTCAGAATAATGGCGGAACATTAGTGTGCATGTAAACATAGTCAGTGAGATATTATTAAAAAACGTAACAACACTGAATTACATACATGCATTGACTAACAATCAAATCCACTATATAGAGAGGTAATTACTGAATGTATAAACATCGAAAGGCTATTGCTGAAAAATCCTGACCATTAATAGTATGAAAAATTGGGATTTTAAGAAAATACTAAAGGTTGTAACTTTAAAGACAAACATGAAACATTGCGTTTTCAACAAACTTAGTGCTGACAAGGACTTGATTCTCCTATGTACCTGTTTACTAGGTGTGCATCAACACACCATTCACATTGACGTGATATTTATTTAGAAATCCTTGTTTCTTGCATCATATCATCATATCATTTCCCCCCTTTTGAGTTTGGTTATAAACACATTTATAGACCCCTGCTGCTCCCTCTCACACCCCCTCCCCCTCCTCTGCCTGTCTCGCTCTCTGTTTGACATCACAGGTGTGTATATATAGCCAGCAGATGGATTCTCCCATGGCAGCCTGCTTCGGTGCTCCTCTCTCCCTGGGCTCAGGCCGACCGCCGGCCACTCAAATGAACTAGAAGAAATTCCTTGTTTACATTGTCTCTTCCGATCTGCCCAACCATCAGTTTGGGACTGCATCCATTATTCATGTGTTCCCCTCCACCACACGCGCACACACAGTAAAACATTACTGCTGCTCAATGTGTTCTCATAGCCTCCATGTTCGGGGGTGTGCCAGTGAGAATTGCTATTCCCATTTTTAACCTGGCATCCGTGGAGGACACAGATGTCTTGAAATCCTTGTACAATCCGTGTCTAACTACGCTGTAGTTTGTCTTTTACCAAACTAATTCAGGAAGACATTGTTTGGTGTTTCCATGATGTGATGCAGCAGTCAGTTAGCAGTATTTACCACAAAATCGTTGCGACAGGTCTAATGTCTGAAGGCGTGATTTGGAGGTAAACGGTAGCGAGGAGAGCTAGGAACAGGTACTGCCTACTGTGAGACGTGACTTTCGTGACATACAGTAGCTTTAGTGTGATGTGGTGTGTTCCTCTCCTATCCTACGTGTGCGGAGTATGAAGTTGGTGGGGCCCTCTGGCTAAGAAGTAAATGCTGAGCACAGACTAGCACATACTACTACGCCACCACAACATGCCTGGAGTGCTATCGAGCAGGCACACAGCCAATCAGAGTGAAACTTTAGACATCCCTGTGCACTGTGACCCGCATGCTGAGAATTTGCAGCATGTGACGGGCGAGACGCATGTTGGCTGCGTAGTCAAGACAGTACTGAAGGAGTATGGACGTGGGGTGGTGGGTGGTTGGGAGTTTAAAAGAAGACAGAATCTTAGTCATGCAGCCTGCGTATTCAGTTAGATATGCATATTTGACTATGTGCATATTACCATATCCTCCAGCTTTCAGGCAACAGGAACTCATGAAAAGAAAATTCAATAGTTAAGATTTGGAAATACATTGGTTGAGAATTAAGTTTATTTAATTTAATGTGAATTAAATATAAAGTTGGAATCCAAAACTGTAGTCACAGCAGAAAAGTTCTTGGTTTTGAGCTAGAAATTGAACCTATATTGTTGGAGTGGAAGGTGATGGACATCCGTCAGAGCACTCAACTTCGCACCACTGTATATCTGCATCAGGTTAATAACTTTTTAGATTCACCTCTTACTTGTTCACTCTTTCTGTTGGCAAATAATAGTTGGCAACAAACGATTATTTTCATTGTCGATTAATCTGTCGAATATTTTCTTGATTAATTGATTAGTTGTTTGGTCTATAAAATGTCCGAAAATTATGAAAAATGTCCATCAGTGTTTTCCAAAGCCCAAGATGACGTCCTCAAATGTCTTGTTTTGTCCAAAACTCAAAGATATTTAGTTTACTGTCATAGAGGAGTAAAGACACCAGAAAATATTCACATTTAAGAAGCTGGAATTTAGAGAATTCTGACCTTTTTTTCTTAAAAAATTACTCAAACCAAATTAATTGATTATCAAAATAGTTGGCAATTAACAGTTGACAACTCATCAATTAATCGTTGCAGCTCTTGCAAATAATATTCTCACTTTTTTCTGAATGGGGGTTAATGTGTTTGTCAAGGTTATAATAGTTTTCAAATTCCAATTAGTTTTTATTCTAGTTTTGACTTTTCGATTTCACTTTAGTTTAGTTTTTGTTAGTTTCATTTATTTATTTATTATAATTTTTTTAATCAGGCAATATTATTTCAGTTTAGTCTTAAAGGATATATAAATATGTTTCACTGCTTATTTAAGTTTAAGTTTTTGTTTACTATAATAACCCTGGTGTTTATACCCCATACACATCCTGTAATTCAATCCCAACGTTTCAGTTGGGAGTTGCTTCCAGTTAATGGCAGCTACCATTTATAATCAGGCGTGTGACTTTCACAGACTAAATGCCTCACTCATGATAGGTACTTTATAAAAGTTTGTGAGTCTCCTAACACTGAGCTATTTAACAAGTATATAAAGCACAAGTAAGTGAATTATCCACTGCAGTACTGAGAGGCCCGGCAGCAGGAGCAGATAATGATCTTATGACTAAGTCAGGCTTTTTTAGGGCCAGTTTATTGGCATTGTTATGGGGTCGGAATCAAATTAGGAAAATGGCAGCTGTGTCCATGCCATATCATTATGAAATGTAATCCAATTTGACCAGACAATCCTCTTGAAATGGACAGAGCACTCTGTAATAGCACTGCTCTTTAGCCCTGTAGAAACACCCAAGTTGCAATCCGGGTCGTTTATGTGTTGCATGTGGGTACGTTACTGTGTTGGTCACCCCCAGCAGTGGCTGCTTGGCCTTCCTCTGGTTACGTACTCTTCCTGGAACAAAATGTGTCTTGTGTAACAACAAAAACAAACCGTAAACATAAATCTTTTTTTTTTTTTTTGTTACGTACGTCATCGTTTTTGAATGTTATGGGGTCATCCAAACAAACTGTAGCTATGTGACATGTGCAGTACGGGGAAACAAATTTGCTTTTGTTGACATCGCACATAATCTGCTTTGATGGCTACTTGTCGGATGTCACAGTGAGGAGGGACATTGTAAAATGCGTTCCAAGTGCTACATGTGTGCCCTGCTGTAATACGAGCCTGCCTCCTTGGAAAGGAGCAATGGGCCGCCGCCATCAAGAGGGCTGAAAGTTATTGCAATTCCAGGGATTCTCTGTGGACGCCATTTGCTGGGCTTCACCATGTGTTTTTTATGAGGTGGAGGGTGACACACACAAACCTTCACTCTGCCTCTTTGTGCATGCAATTGTGGGATTTTATTGCCTCAAAGGGGTAAACACAGGGACATCTCCTCATTCCCCTTTTCCGCCAGAAGGACAGGGACGCTGAGTGCCTGCTTGTGTCAAATCAGGAGTGAGTGAATGGCTGGAAAGGAACAGCTGCATGCGGTGACTGTGCCAAGCAAAGCATGTCGATGAATTGCCATGCGACTCTGCTCGCTCAGTCGGACACGAGGAGGAACGTTGAAAGGCCTGCACGAGAACAACAGTTTTAGTCTCTCACCCGCGCGGATTAATTAGATTAAAGAGCCATATGTATACATTCTGTCGTTATCTAACACACATGCGCTCAAACTTATTCAAACACACAGATTCAGCATATAGCAGATGGATGCCATCATGGAGTGATGGCTGCAATCGCAGTCTTTTTTTTTTTTTTGCCCTCAGAGGTTGTAGCTTGTCATGACCGTGGACGACTATTGAAGCCTTAGCCTTCCACTTAAAGGGATACTTTGCGGATTTTCAACCAGCTTTGCATCATTACAATGTGGGTAGTATATACTGTATGTAAATGAACAATGTTGAGCTTCCCTCCATGTTGCCAGCACCCGAAGGCCCACACTCATTTCCATCAAAAACCGCCCGGCGGACTTTTGCCGGCTCTGGGCCCTTTGTTTGAACTACAGATTGTATTAACGCATTTATTGTATGCCCACCCCAAGGCTCCATCAAAACAGCCTTCTAGAGTATGGCAGAAGGCTGTAGCAAATGTCATTTTTTTTTAATTCAAAGCTTCTGTTGAGGTTTTCAAATGAAGCTTTGAATGTCATCATCCTAAAAAAAATAGGAAAAATATGATTTTGTGTTATTGTGGTAGTGTAAATGTAATTTATGGTGCTGTTAGATTGCTGATAGACTTGTCGGCAACATCTAACAGCCAGCAGGGCAACTCCTCTGGTTGCAAATAGAAGTCTGATTGTACAGAAGTCTATGAGAAAATGAGCCTACTTCTCACTTGATTTATTACCTCAGTAAACATTGTAAACATGAGTTTATGGTCTCAATCTCTAGTTTCAAGTCTTCTTCAATACAGCATGATGTTCATTTAGTAAATTATGGTCCCATTTAGAGCCAAATAGACCATAAAGCAGGGGATGCTTTAGGGCATGGCCACCTTGTGATTGACAGGTTGCTACCACGGCGCTGTCCGGTCTGGGAGTTGTCTGTGTTTTTGTCGTAGAACTTTAACCCTTTCACAGTGTGTTTTCAGTTCACGAAAGTTGATTATAACCTTTTTGGTCACCTGACAATGTCTTATTCAGTGTTCGGTTGAGCTCCACCCTCTCGTGTCACTTCTGGTTGCAAAAGACCAACATGGCGACGGAAAATGCCTAACTCAAGGGTTCAAAACGGCAGTCCACAAACCAATGGGTGACGTCACGATGACTATATCCGCTCTTATATACGGTCAATGTGCTAGACTGCCCATTAATAGAGGTGTGTTTGGGAAAGTAAACAGTTTTTGACCACAGTGAAAATGTTGTCTTTGAAAGGCTAAACGCCAACAAATATGATTGAAGCAGAATATTTTGTTAGATAAAAACGTGACATTTGGGTATGATTGCATCTATCTTTTTTCAGTACATTTTGACTTGGACTTATGAGATAATTACAGAGACTGAGCGTCTGCACATGGTTTCCGGTTGTAAGAGAAATAGATTTGCCCACAGCCATGAATGTCTTTCTATCCTCACTGTTAAATGCCACTTCAATATGTGCCTTTTAATTCTCCCCTGTAGATTCTCCTTATCCCTAAAGCAAGCCATGCTCCTGTTTGGATCTTTTTAATATGCTCTATTTCCTCACACATATATAATTGTTTTTTTTCCTCAAGGAGGCCCAGAAGGTGATCAATCCCGCCAACAATCCGACAGACAAACCAAAGGGCGATGAGAAGGAGGAGGTAGTCCCAATCAGCGAGGTGGGATGGATGACTTCAGTGAAAGACTGGGCCGGCGTCATGATCTCCGCTCAGACACTCACTGGCAGAGTTCTGGTAAGTTTTCTCACTTTTAGTGGATAGAAATGCCCCAAAACCCAAATCCAAATTCAAATCCATGAACATTACACTAATCATTTGCCCAACCCACAATTTAGATAAGTGCAGCAGTTTGGTGTTTTCCTCAGGCAAACGGACTGCAACTGTTTTTCACACCCAAATGGTTCTTTCAGCACTGTATAATCCACTGCCATGTACACATTTACTCACCTGTGTTATACAACTCCCAGTGGAGACATACTGTAGGCCAATTAATTTGATCCCCACAGAAGCTAGCGGATGTTCAGTCCTCGCTGAATCTCAGCTGCCTATTTGGCTGGCACTGCCCAGCCTTTTTTTCTGCAGCAATGACCTATGTGAGGCACGCTGTAACTCACTCTGCTGCGCCTTTGCCAGCTGAACCGATGAGTGTGTGTGTGCGTGTGTGTGTGTGTATGCGAGGGGAGATTTATTGAGGTAGCATGGTGTTTGTGCAATAGGTAAGGGGCTGTCACAGTGGCTTTTCTCTTGGTATGAATTACAGCCACTCTCCCCTGCTGACCCTCCTTTCTTTAGCTTCATCCCTCAGAATCTCTCCTTTGCTCTACAACTCTTTGCCAGATCCTGATGTATCTGCAACGGTCTATCTCATATACAGTATATATACGTGTATATACGTACATATATATATGGTACTGTGCTGCTGTTTGGCCTGCTCCCATATTGCTTGAGTTTTCTTATTTTGACTATAATGGCAGTTAATTCTATTTTTTTTAAATCATGCTTTTTATTGTTTCTTTAAGAAAAAAGATTACAACAACCTAAACCACAACAAATAAAATAGTATGTACATATAATTGCATATGTAGCTCTGGGATACGAGTATTAAAAAATTCAATTAAATTTGATTAAAATTAAATTAAATTAAAAAATATAATAAATTAAAAAATGTACAAATTTAGAAGTATAGTAATAATAAAGAAATTTATATAAATACAAATAAATTTAATTCTGACTATTGATGGAGAAAGTTGTTGCAGCAATAGAACAAGCAACTTCGATCACTTCAAGGATGCACATTCCAGAAGCACTGCTTCTAACAAGGACACAGTTTGATCCGTACAAACACACTGTAAACACTTGATTCAATCTCAAAAGTGTCTCTCCTGTCCTGTGCTGCTTCGTGCAACTGCACCGCTCTTGCAAAACCAAAGTTTAAAATTAAAAACTGCCTTCCCGTCAGCAGCATTCCTCACGCGCTCCTCCTCTCAGCTTAGCAAGATGTCTGCCACTTAGCCCCACTGAGCGGCAGACAGTTAGCTATGAGCAGCATGCTGCCTGTAACTGCAAGCTTCCTTCTTTTAGCTACCTTGATTATGAAAAGACTTTTCAGTGCCTGATTAGAACCGGGCCCGTTCAAGTTAACCCCGTCATTTCCGTGCTGGACAATATGCACTCGAGTGAAATCGCCCTGACGACAGCTTTTATGTGTCTTTATTAGTTTGGGGATTTTCTCATTGAGATAAGATATTGAGGGTCTATTTACGCTCTATATACGTGTATCTGTCACCTTTTGTAGAGTGGAAAACATTCTTTTTTACCTATACTTAGTTCTGTCTTATCTAGCTTTCCTTTTACATCTTAAATTGCATTAGAGTATTAACAGAAAGTATTGCACTGTGCATCTCTGGAGTGAATGAAGCAGCAGTGGGAGTCAGGAGAGAGATGGATTCCAACTAAAATACTAACACTGTCATTGTTAACATTCGCTGGAATGTGACAGTTTCTTCACGCCTGGTGAGAATAGCTGGGAGTTTGGAAGGATTCGGGGCCCTTTCATGGTGAAGAAGATGAAGAATCCTGAAGGGGGGCTGTCAATTTACTAAATGAGCCTCTCTTTCATCACTTCCCCACTCACACAGCTCCGCTGGCATGGACACAGCTCCCTCTCGCTTTCATCTTCTACTCTGACTGAGCGCTCCCAATCTGCCCTGCATGTATGTATGTGTGTGTGTGAGAGAGAGAGAGAGAGAGCAAAGAAACATAGAGACAGACACACCAACAGAGAGACAGACAGGCAGATGGAGAGTGGTTTTGTGGCACTGGTTGCAAGGGGTTTCCAGGCATAGCGACATCACGGTGTATCACCTACTGTGATTCGTTCTACTTCTTCTGGTGGGGCTGATAATTCTGCCCAGCAGGCTGTTTGCTGACGCGCTCAGTCTAATGATATGCAGCACAATATGTACTGATGAGCGCTCCGTGTAGGTGAATGACTATCTCACCATGTGGGTGGACTGTGTACATTTTGTGGATGCATGTATGCTAGTATTTCTCCACGTATCCAGTACATGCATGACAGCTTGTTTAAGTAGGGTTGTGTGTGTGTGTGTGTGTGTGTGTGGGGGTGGTTTTGTGGGACTCTTGCTCTCCCATCAGTGCTTCACCGCAGATCAAAATTGCGATGAGTATCCGTGTACACGGAACCTGGCTGGTAACCATGGCAACTGCTGTGTAGTGGCGCTCAGTCATCTGACATTAGGGGGGTGTCTGCCTGGGTAGAGCAGAGCAGAAATAAAACACACACACACACACATGCACACACACGCACACACACACACACACACACACACACACACACACACACACACACACACACACACACACACACACACACACACACACAGGTAGGATTAAAGCTTGCTCCATTCTATCCAGGTGGAAGAGCCAAAGCCAAAGCAGATTGAGACAGATAGCCTCTGGTAGGCAGGAAGGCAGGGCCCTCCATCCCCGTTCATTTGTTTGCCTTGATGACTTCACTGCCAGGGAAAGATCAAGTATACCCCCAGGCTTATTGAATCACCGGACGACTCTAAATCCACCCGTGTGGCAGCAGCTTGGCCCAGGAGTCTCCCATATTGTTGCTGGGCCGAATCGGCAGCATGCTGAAAAACAAGGCCTGTTTTGTTATTGGCACCTAATGTGACTTTGCCAAACTACTTTGCTCTGATGAGAAAGGAATTAAATGAACATGCGTCCACCCACGCCGCATAACCATTAAGACCAGACATGGGCTGCATGGGAATCATGCTGGTCATTAGCGGCCTGTTTTAAAGGAGTCTATAGCAGAAAGCTATTACGGCTCATGGCATCGCTCAGACCATGTAATAACCGTAAACAAAGAGAGAGAGACAAAGGTGCTGATAATAGGTTGTTTCTTCAGACTGGTCGTATGTCAAAGCCCTTTGTCGTTGGGTGATCATAGCCTCTGTAACCTACATGCATGAGGCCCTCCAACCCCCATCACACACACACACGGGGCCATATATCCAATTTCGATTAGGCTACGTGTCACCTTGTGTGCCTTATAAAATACCGGGGGGAAATGATTGATGCTAGCGTGAGCCAGTGTTGCTCCTCTGTGTGGGTCTGTAGCTTTTTGTTTCACCCATCACCTTTACAATATCACCTTATCAAATATGTATTACCTCACTCGTACATGACCTGCCTCCAGGGTAGTTTTCATTTGACACTAAGCTCTGGGTCAAAGGGAAAAACATGAGGGGTAATGAACTTAACATAACCGAACACGATCTTCAGCTGGTAATGCAGTCGTCAAAAAAATCGATTGATGGGTGAAAAAGTCAATCTGTGGAGACTTATGCAGAGCATGAATCAACTAAGTGTCAGCTGCAGCTTAAAGCTAGGGTTGGTAATCCTAAACTAGCAAGAGTAAAAGTCCTTTCTCACCATTGCGATGCAAAAAGGCGGTGTGGGGATAAGGAAAATCTGTGTGCAAATCTTCCGCATGATGACTATGCACATCGGCTCCGGTGCGAATTATCTGTGTTGCCGTGTTCCATTTTTGTCAATGAGGCCAAATGAGTTTCCTCCTAATTAGTGTCCATCTCCACTCTACACAACAACAACCTATCCAGACAGAGAATGTCTAAGGGGCTAATGTTAACTAAACAATACATAAACTAATCGTTAGCTGTTGTGGCTATCCTCGTTCCGTGACCAACATATAACATTAGAAGTGCATATCAGCAACATTACCATCTTCATCGTATCCCAGCCGCTGGGCGATCTCAAGCCACATATTGTCCTTTATTTGGTTGTTGAGGTAGTGGTGTACATTATTGGGTGTTGAGAAGGGGATGACCCATTGTCATTCCAAAACACCAATACCGAAAAATGTCCCATTGAACCGAAAAAAGCCCATTTGTCCGACAGTCTGTTACCTCGAAAACAAATGAGCATTGTTCCAAGGCCCATTGCTCCGAAAATACACATTCTGCAAATACGCATTTGATTTATCGTTTGCTATCGGGATCAGAGGTGAAAGTAGGCCGGTACAGTCCTTTACTCTGTACCACTAAAAGATTAATTGTCGGTATGCAGTACCGGGAAGAGGGGACAGCAGTTGCCTGCCAAAACCCACATACACCCCGTCACTCACGATCACATTGTCTGTTTGTACATGCATTAAAGGGAGCGACACTCATCCTGCGTATACTCGCTCAGATCCGCGGGGTCTGACTGCATTCCTCATGCAAACAAACGCTCCGCGAGTAAACGCCAGGCACTGTGCGTCATGGAAACAATGGAAACGGCATCTGTGCACTTCTGTAGGCTATGTATCCCTGCCTGTACACCTGTGTGGTATATCAAATATCCCTAATCACAGCTCGATTTGTTGACACACGTAGCAATGCTGTTTCACTTTCATTAACATTGCGAGTTAGGGCATTTGTGCTGCATTCATGTGGTGTCGGAATAATAGGAAATATGAGTTCCCGACAGGTAAAATTCATGTGAATGCCCCCTCAAGTCGGAACAACAACTCAAAACTTGAAAAGTTTTGTCAACATTTACCAATTCTTCTGCAGCACTTTTGTGATTTTGCTATAAATGATGTCAAGTGTTTCTAATGTCTTTCTACATCATACAGGCATTGAATCATGTGTTCAAGGATGCATGAAGCTGGGTGTGGGAGGAGAACAATATCAAGCATTGGAGGTTGGGGTATCCTAGTAGTACTGGCAAGAACTTCAATCTATTTCCACCCCTGGTCTGAGTATAAAGAGAATTTCAACAAAAACGTTTTTGAAGAAGATTACCAACCCTAGCTTTAAGGAGGACGTGTCTTTCCGAGCCCCGCGAGACAGCTGTCCACACAAAGACACTGCATGTGGAGCACAGGTGAAAGGCAGAGCACCTCTGGGTCTGACCGTGGACGGCTCATCGGTCTCTTGACAACCGTATCACCCCGGTTGCTTTGTAGAAAGACCTCATTAAGCACTCAAGGGCACAATGTCCGAGGAAATGACTAGTTGGACAGCTGGAAATATGAGTGGGCGGAATTCTTGTGCTGCATTACCACAGCGGCTGATCTAATTGAGCCCTGCATTAACGCAACAGTAACAACGTATGTAATCCCATAATGTCCAACAAAAACAGCGAGGATTATAACCTGTGAATGTAGATATTCACCGTATCTCTCCACGCAGTAGATTTTCACGGCGTGGCGGGTCCAGAAATAGGTCAGCCCTGCCATCTTTCTTAATGGGATCTTGGATGGCAACCAGGGACCATCTGTTCACATGGTCCGCTCCCTAAACCCTGTGGTCATCCCTCTGCCTGCCCCCATCCACCCCACACACACTGCATGGCGCTCTGCATATTGACCCCTGTCATCTGCAAATACAACACATCTGTCTGACTCCGCAGTGGAGTGACAGCACATGCATTCTAAATGCAGTTTGTAACAAATCCAGCACAATCCAGCTGTTTCAAAATCGGATTCTGCAGTAGAGCCTCTGACAGGAAGCACACTTTTCTTTCTCACACTTTCTATCTTTGGACACCTTTGCCTGTGATTACCCCCTCGCTTATCTCCTTTTTCTCCATTTTCTAGCTTGTGTGTGAGTACAGTTGCTGACAGTGTCTGTGTGTCTTGGCAGGAAACAAGGTGAGATTGTGCAAAGTGTGTAAGGACACTGTGGATATTTTCAATTGTGTTTCCATGTGTACTCAGACATCCTGTTGTGAAGAAAATAAGTGTGAATGTGAACAGCCGTCATTCACTGTGTTCTACTTTTCAGACTGGCATTGTCTACGTCAGCGCCGTGTGTATTTACCCCTATGTATAAGTACATTTTTGTACTGACAGTCCTTTGGGCTTGCATAAGCACATTTGTTTTTTTCTTTACTGCAGCCGTTGGGTACCGCCAGAGTCTGTTTGCATCCCTGAGTTTTCTCATGAACGTATGTGTGTGCGTCTGATACGTGTTTGCCTGAGAGGATACAGTATGTTTCCCCATGCTGTGTGTGCAAGTGGATCTCGTTTGCATGCATGAATGTGTAAATGCATGTCTGTGTGCGTCTGTTTGGGCTGGCTAATTACGCTTTCCCGTCGAGTGTGTGGAACTAATTTATTGCTGTCAGTAAACTCCTCAGCATGGATACAGCTGTCAACACAGCGCCATCCCCTGCTGCATCACGCTCCTCTGTGACAATAGCCTCATCCCTTTGCATAAAAGTAACCAGCAGCATAGAGATGGAGTGCAATTAAGTCCCACCCACACCGTAGAGGAAAACAATTCATCGCTCTCCACTGACTTTGTTTTGTGTTAAGGTGTTTCCTTGTCAATTCAGTCTGCCAGCGAACAGCTGCTGTGTGGTGGGATGCACTATACCAACAGGGTAAAGAACCTAGAACTAAGTTTTTGTAAGCTGCAGAACTAAAAAAGCTGAGCCTTTAAAAGGAATACTTCACCTGCAAAATGACCATTTGCATATCAATTATGCTCAGTATGAATCAGTATGCTGAGTACTTCCCAAACACATGTATCTTCTTTAAAATCGTAACATTTTTTACAATTAATTTTCGGACTCACACGGACGAGTGGCGCGCCTTCACAACCGGGAGACTGTTTATGCGGAAGTGTTTTAAATAGTAAGGTTTTAGCGAAGATGCATTTTTTGGGAGTAGTGAGCATACGGCTGGATAAATGAGATTTGTATTATACTGCACGAGTTGTATAAGACTTTTTAAACCAATGTTTTGATATAGTGTTGCTGTTGTTAAACTCGGCTGCCCTTCACTTCAATTCAATTTAGACTTTACTCCGTTTTTTGATTCTCCGTTCCCCCTGGAGGCATAGTATTCCTTTAAGCAGACAAAAGTGCTGCATCAGCAGGAAGAATGGGAAAACTGTGGGATCCCTATACACTCATACGGGGGTTACAGCTGATAAGGCCGTCCCGACCGACGGCATCGTCACAGAAGCGTAGCACCCACCCTCAGGTTCCCCCTCAGGTAAACACTGTTATCTCTGTCAGCACTTTCGCCGTTGTTTGTACTGTTAGCGCTGTTAGCACCGTTAGCTATGAGCCTCCGGCGCGCCGTCGCCATGTTGAGAGCCGTTGAGAAGCAATAGAAATGCTCCCAATCCAGTATTTAGCACCTTCAAGCTAAAGCATTTTGACAGTATTTTCAAAGTATGACGTGTTGCGCTCTGTCTCTATATGTCTCTTTGTATGCATTCAGTAGGTTAAGAGATCTATTTTGCAAGAGTGAGGATTTTACTACAAGATATTTTTTATCCATCCATGGTGAGCAGTATGAGTTACTGATGAATGAGAAATCAGTACAACAAACACATCCACCCACACACACACATAGAGACACACTTACAAGCACACCGTGAACTAGGACTTGGCGATGGTGGGTTGAAATCCTTACCGCAATATTAATAATAATATTTTTATATATAAATATAAAGGCTAAGACACGCAAAATCATATAAATAATCAACCAAACAATGGACTACTGTATGTTTGAAAGCTCTTTATGTATACAACATACATTTGTTAAACAATAACATCATACGGTCAAATTTTCATGATATGTTTCTGCTGAAAGTCAATAAATAACCATATTGAAGTACCTATAAGTCTCTATAGTACCCATCAGTTCATCATACGTGTCTGCATAAATATGTCTCTGTCATGTCCAGTTGTTTTTATCTGTCTATGTTTAATTTTATCCTTGTAAGGTGTCCTTGGGTGTCTGGAAAGGCGCCACCAAATAAAATTTATTATTATTATTATTATTATTATTATTACCACCCATACTGGATACATACATGCACATAAACACACTAAATTCCCACTGCGTCTGTCAAAAGTATCCGCCTTAGAAAGTGCCTGTCATGTTGACGTGAGAAATGAACAATCAATAGCCGCAGAGACCATCTCTCCAGGAATCGTCACACTCGCTTCTTGAGCCAATTTCTCTGTAAATTAATAGCAGTGGACACGGACAGATCTATCAATTTTTCACCTCTGTGTTGTTCAGCATTCGGGATCTTGACACTTTGCTCCGACAGTGTGTTCCTCCATAATGAAACTCAATTTCAGAGCCAGTTTGTTCCTATTCCCTTAACTCAAACCCGGCGACCTATGACACCTCCAGGCTGTCTCCTTTTCCTCCCTCCCTTTTCTCCCAGTTGCTGAGGTTAGCTAGCTGCACAGCTTATTCATTTTGTCATTTGCCATAATTTATCAGTGCAGTCGATAGCAATCCAATTGGCATTGACTTAAATCCCTTGAACGGTGATGAATAGCTGTTTATGCTGGAGAGACCACGGGGGACAAGCACTGCAGCATAGAGAGCGAGATGGAGAGAGCAGTAGGAGAGAGAAGGGTGTGGTGCCAGCCAAAGACTCTTTTATATATACGACTATACATGCATGTAGGAGGAGTACAATAATCCACAACGACTATGAAAATGTTTTGTAGAGCGCATAAATTATTTCTTTCACAATACGAAATGAAAATATTAGGTCAGGATGACTAAACAGGTTTGTTACAGTGAGTGAGTGATGGGTGTGGCCCTCCAAATTACTTGGCAATGATTTAGTCAGTGTTTGGTTTTTAGGATAGCAATGCTGGTCTGTCAGTCTTTCGGTCGGTCCACCACTTTGGTCCAGAATGAAATACCTCAGCAGCTATTGGATGGATTGTCATGAAATTCAGTACTGACAGTAATTCCACAATAAGAACTTTATTGTAATAACAAATTGATCCCGACTCCGACTCCGACTCCTAGCGTCGAAATTTCCATTTTGCAAGGTATTTACGACCAAATACCTGCAAAACTATTGTCATTCCCATCAGACTCGGCTGTACTCTATGTTTAGTGATAATAAAGAAATGTAACAAACTCAAATGGTGAACATGGTAAACATAATACAGCAACACGTCAGCGTGTTAGCATCGCCGTTGCCACTATTAAGGTGGCAATTAGGTCAAAACAATGCTGTGCCTGAGTACAGCCCTGTTGCATGGCTGTTGACTCTAAGGCGAGGTCCGCATGCCGCGTCTAAAAACGTGTGGAAAACGCCAGCCGTGCCGCTTTTGTTTCTTTCCAATGTGCTTGGGAGGTTGCGCTCTTGACGCGATGAAGATGAGGATGAGGATGAGGTTGCGGTAATTTAGCAGGAAGCCTCACTGACTAAACTAATCACAATCTAAACAAAGATAAATGCATTTCCAGCACCACACTCTCTCACATTAGCTTTACACTTGATTTGTCTGTTTGGCTCACCTTTCAACCGGATGTGGACTGAAAGGGTGAAGCAAGTAAAATAGTCCGTGGGACAGATCATAAAGCTCTCGGTAGTCCTGCGCTAAAATGATTAACTTCTCCTCCATATATTTACCGTAGATATTTACGGAAGGAATAAAAGATATCTGCTGGCTGTGATTGGTTGTCCCTCGTCACATGACATGCGGCGCACGCTGCAGCGTTCCAAAAGTTGAACTACTTTTACCTCAGACTGCAGCCGTCGCGGCCTGAGAAATAGCCGCTTGAGAATGCTTGCGTGATGGCGTCGCTCTCGCGTTTGAGTTATTCTGTTTTTGTTAAGTTTTGCTTTGTTTTAAATTTTGCTTAATTCTGATTGTTAGAGCAAAGTAGAAAAACACCTGAAGCTTCAGCCTTTTATTAAGACACCAAGACACAAGTATGCATTTGGAATTCCCACACATGAGTAGTGAAAATGATGTTATTTTCTAGGTACTATTTTTGGAGTTATTATAGTTAAGTAATTATGATGAGTGTATGACAAGTATGAGTACATGTGTGTATTCATTTGTAAACCATTTAATGTAATGATAAATGTCTGTTTATATGTTTTTTTATTGGTTTCCGTCGTTGATTTAGTGCTACATGTCACTGCGGTTCAGAATGTATTCTCATACCATGGCCACACGTCAGCTGTGTGAAGGCAGCCCGTCTGGCTTGGTTTTTATGGGCCGCCGCCACATAAGAAACATAAGTCGTGCACTGAGCGGTGGAGGAGTGTGGCGGGAGGAGTGTGGCGGGAGGAGGAGGACGAGGAGGAGGAGGAGGAGGAGGAGGAGGAGGAGGAGGAGGACGAAGAGGAGGAGGAGGAGGAGGAGGAGGAGGGGATGAAAGCAGGGTGTCATAGGAGGAGAGAAGAGCAACAGGGAGCCCTGCCATCAAGCTGCATAATAATAGCTGGTATAAACTCACACGCTGCGTTCTCACTTAGCAGGCAGGCATAGTGCTGCACATCTGAGCATACATATATAAATACAGGCACGGCGTACAGTATTATATTATACCGAAAACATTCCATTTCAAATTCTGTCACGTAACAGTAGAAGAAGAGTGTGTGAAGCAACTGCAGCTAGTTCCTTAACCCCTTACTATTCCACCCTCTTTTTTTAGAGGGGTAGGGGTAGGGGTGGGGGACAGGGGATGTTCAGGGGTAAATAAAGTCAACAGTAGATGCCACATACAAGTGGTGTACATCATCTGAAAACTGGGGGACTTGAAGATTAATGAGATGCAGCTCAGCACTGTGTGTCAAGTTGTTCTAGTCATTAATAAGAAATACAAATTAATAAATAAAATAATTAATTAATTAGAATAAATTGTGAAAGTGTATAAGAGTGTAGAACATGATGATATAACTTTGTGAAGGCCATTCCCATGCTCACTTATGTCTCATAAATCGTTGCAGCCATTTTTGTGTTGATACCCTTTGTTACACAGATTTGGTGCTAAATTTAACCAATTGTTACCACTCAAGAATTGATAAAAAATGATCATTAATCCCTCCAAAACACCACATTAAGACACCAAGACCTTGAGGAACACCATAGAAAAAGCCACGCTGTGATTTGATATCAAAAACTTTTGACATTTGGAGATTTCTGCAAGAATTACATTTTTCGGTGATTGGATGACAAGCACTTATGTCCTGGAAACTGCTCAGAAACACTCTTATTGTCAATCCTACCTAGGAAAGCCATCCATCCTCTGAATGCTCTAGGTCTGTAGTTTGTGGCTGTAAAGTTTCATGAGGCTGTGATTATCCTGGAGGTCATCACAGGTAATTTTATACAGTGAGGTCAAGTTTAAAAAAAATGGTCTCACTACAATGAAATGGCTACTATGGGGACTAACATCATCACACATGAATTCAACTGGACTCAAATTTATGCAATTCCAAGACTGTTTAGGGACCACAATATGCAGAAATATTCAAACACATAATTTTAGAATATGCGGAAATAACACATTTATACGGCATGCAGAAAACTGCATTGTTTTTGCCCCAAACTGCATGTGATTGTCATAAAGTGGGCATGTCTGTAAAGGGGAGACTCGTGGGTACCCATAGAACCCATTTTCATTCACATATCTTGAGGTCAGAGGTCAAGGGACCCCTTTGAAAATGGCCATGCCAGTTTTTCCTTGCCAAAATTTAGCGTAACTTCATAGCGTTATTTAGCGTTCTTCCCAACAAGCTAGCATGACATGGTTGTTACCAATGAATTACCAGTATCTTCACTCTAGCTTGAAAACAGCCTGCAACAACCTCTGAAAGACAAAAGAGTGTCCAGGCAGGCCGATGGAGTGTTAAGGGGATAGCCAAATAAACCAGACAAGAATGATTTAACATTTGAAATATTCACCAGAGCCTATAATGGATAACACCATCCACGCCATAGTTGAGTTATAGTTGAATTTCTTCCTTTGTTCCATTTAATTGATCAGCATCCCACTGCTTTTGAATTTGCAGCACACAGGGGAGAGTTTTACAACTCTGGAATGGTCGCTCTCAATTTGTCCTCATGAATGATTTCCCCTGCAGCCCCGCTTTAGGCTCGTCATAACTCTGAGCTGTTCCGCGGGATGACTCATCATTGCTTGTTCTCCCCCTCCCCATCTATTAAGCCATCCATTTGCCACCTGGTTCTCTATGCTATCGCTAAAGAGCCAATGACCTACACCCGTCTCCTCTCGCTTCAGCCCCAGGTGCCCTCGTCTGTCCCGCCCTCCCTCTGCAGAGGAAAAGGTCAAGAGAGCAGACGCAGGAGTGATGTTTCACTTAGCCGACTATCCGGCCCTTCTCCTTATTAGATCAAAGTCACCTGTGACTTATGAGGCAGAGTGTCTGAGACACTGGCGACAACACAAGTTCATTTGTTTCCCCTAGTCTGGGCGGGCATAGAGAAGTGACTCGGCCGGCGCATTCATTCTCAAAATACTCCTGAAACAAATCATCCGCCCTGTAACTAAAATGATGAGGTAAAACATTCAAGTATTGTATTTCATAATTTGTTTCATATATTGTTTGTCTGGTGGCACTGCCCTTGGAGCGCGTCGTAAGGAAATCCAAAATCACTTAGCTAATTACAACAAACCCACCGCAGCTTTTTTAAACGAGTCGTCCGTGCTATTAGATAATTAAAATATTGCTCAGCTGCAGTAATGATATTCTGTTTACTTTTTACAATATGATTATTTATGCTCTGCTGAAACCTCGAGCCGACGAGTAACGGGGCAGTCAGAAAATGAGATTGCATTTAGAGTCACAGGCACATTAGACTGCAGGCTAGAGACGGACAGACAGACACCGAGCAAACAGTCGACAGGCAAATAGGCAAACGGACAGGCAGGAAATTGCGTGCAGACAGAGAGAGACCTAAGTAGGCAGTCACGGAGGATGCAGACGTTCTCCTGTTTGTCATCCGGAGCCCCCTGTCACCTCCAAGGCAGCGCTCTCCCCGTCTCATTTTTGTCATGGCTGCCTGGTATGGTCTTGGGGAGGAGCGCTGAGTGACTCAGTGCCTCTGGGATGACGCACACCTAATGGATCAGAACTTGCAGCATCACATTGATCCAACCGCATCTAACACCGCTGCCACCGCCAGACACATTTCTTAAAGCCGTCCAAAAATAGGATTAGGGACAGAGGACATTACCAAGATTAGCAAAGAATGACAATTCCTTTGGTCGCAATACTGCTGATTAAACAGGAGTTCTCTTTTGTTTTCCTACTGATGCAGAAGTGCATTTATTGTAGAGCAAAAGAACCACAGCCAACAAGGTTTCTACCTTGTTTGTTGAGTTGAAGTGAAAATAATTTGCATGTTTTATACAGCATTTGCATAAAGCACCATTCTGTCATAGGCTGACGATTACATTCAGAGTGTTTACTTGCGCTTAAACCTGCAGTAGGCAGAATGTTTTTGGCCTCATTGGGCAAAAACTCCATAATAACCTTTCAGCATAAGTGTTCTGAAAGAAAACTAGACTTCTGCACCTCCTCATGGCTCTGTTTTCAAAAAATGGCTTTAAAAAAATCTATCCCGTGACGGGAGACTTTGGCCAATCCCAGTCATTTCAGAGAGAGAGAGAGCGTTCCTATTGGATGTTCATTCAACAGAGGCAGCTGTCAATCACTCGCAAACTCTGATCAAACGGTCGAACTAGGCAGCGCTGATCAAATATGAATAAATATTCTGTTACTGCAATGCCTATATCTCTTGTAAAATGTTTTCAGAAACATCTTGTAGTGTACTGTTTAGCTGTAAAATGAGAAAGTTTGCTCCGGCCGGTGGGCGGTGCTTGGTATTTCCTTAACTGACCTCAACATGGCTGAAGGGTCACAAATTTGACCGTTTGATCGGAGTTCGCGAGTCATTGTCAGCTGCTCAGAGACGGCAGGGCTCCAAGTTGGCTCTGATTGGAAGTTTTCCTCCAGTTTGTGAAATCTTGCAGATGCCGTTAGGAGCACCGGACGACAGATTACCTGTCTCATGCACTACTGTCAGGATATTGTGACCATTTTATAAAAATAACTTTTTTTAATCATATTTGCTCCAATTCTACCCCCTGCTGATTTAGGCATTACTGAGCGCCAGTTGTCATCAGTAACTCTGTTTTTAAAATGGCATTACATTGGGTGAAGAGCGCGTTATGACTTGTTTAGGACTCAAAACTCAAAGTTTAGGATTGAGAAAGACTTGAGACTTGTGACTTGCAAAACAATGACTTAGTCCCACCTCATTAATATTTGTTTATTGTTTAATGCAGAACACAGAAGGACAAAGAGCCACCACTTTTTTTTCAGCTGAGACACTTTGGTTGCGTCTGGTTGCTATGATACGGGATATCTGCAGGAGTAAAAATATTGGCAGGATATACAGTGGAGTTCTTGCTCTGGATGAATGGAAAGCTGAAACACGTATAAGGAGAGAGGACGGACGCGTCGGTCTATGTGTATTCATTTCTCCTCCATCATTGTTGTTCAGCACTTGTAGCCTACATGTAGGATGTGACGGTTGGTTGTTGTGGTGTTTGTCCCGCCCCTCCTCCATTGTGATAGGACGGCTGGGTAAAAAATGACACTGATGAGCGCAGCGTTTTACCCCAAGTTGAACATTTTTCAACTCACAGAGACCAGAAAAAAAACGTACAGCGCTCAGCGCAGAATACCTGATCACGCTGCTTCTCCAGCGCTCTCATTGCAAAGAATTCAAAAAAGAAAACATGTGAACATAGCGTTTGTGGCGGTTGCTCGCCATCCCCTGCGGTTTTCTTGTCAATAGTATTGCATTATTGCGGTTACTGCGACAGCCCTAGCTGTCAGTCAAGTTCGTACACCCACTCAGAGGCTTGAAAGCTAAAGAAGCATTAGTCACATAAGACCTTTTTTCCTCCTCTTCATGATTTTTGACTGCAAAAACGGAAGACAAATTTCAGTTGGAGGTTCTTTAGTACAAGCAAACGATAAATCAGCATCTGCTACTGAATGATGTTAAATTGACCTAGAGGTTCCTGGAGGAGGAAACCGAATACCTCCCAACTCCAATTCTGTAGGTGTTGCTCTCTAACTCACTCTGTGCTCCGAGCTCCCTGGAGTGGGCTGAGCATTAAGATAAATTTCCCTGTGGGGCCTGATGAAGTATCAAATTATTAACATTTTCTTGGTGCAGGCTTTATGTGCTGCATGTCAATTGCTCTGCGGAGCAGGAACTGCCTCCTCTTCTCAGTCTGTCTCACCATCTATACTTCAGCAGGTCTGAGTCACACAGAGCGAGATGGTGTGGGAGTGAAAGGATCATCGGAGGATGGGGCTGACTGCATCCCTACCTCTGCGTTATAGGGTGGACAGGTTATTATTGCAGCAACATTGGCGGTGGAAGATAGATGATATGGCTCTACTCCTCCTGAAACCGACCTAAGAGGCAACACAAAGCGACTGTCACATAAGGTTTCATATTGATGGCAAACACCTCCCTACTGTGTTGTGCAGAGCCTCAGAAGGTGAATGATTGAGCACCAGCTATATCCATGTGTAGGCATTGCTGTATTACATGCTTCATATTTCGATCTTTTTTTGACCGTCCCTTGACTCCTGTGACGGTATCGGGCCCGGACGTAGGTATGGTCTCAGGTTCATTCTCATGCTGTTGTCACTCGTGTCATGTTTGCGGCAGCTTCTAATTGCTTATCAGAGGAGTCAGCGCTGTGGGGACCATCTGCTAAGGCAGGTTTCAGATCCGTTTACCCCCACTGGGATTCTGTTTCCTGGGATGGGACGGCCACGCTGTGTCCCAGTAAAACACATCACCTTCACCAGCCTGCCGCTCTCACAGCTCACAGTTTCCATGAGATCATTAGGGGACGATGACAAGTGATGTAAGAGGCACGGGAAGGAAGGGAGGCAGGGAGGGAGATAATTGTGTGAGAGGGCAGGTGAAAGTGAGATATGGAGGAGAGGGGAATGAGTATAAATACAAGCAAGAGGAAAATTAATATTAGGATTGATCTGGATATAGCTTCCAGCAAATTCATATTTGCAGCTGTTCTTTTCAATTTCAATATACTTGACTTGACATCTTGTGTTTCTAACAAAGTCTAGCTTGCTTGTGAGAAGTGGAAACATATTTTGGCTCTGTTACTGAGGCTCTCTCATATTAGGAGCCACGGCAAGGTGCTAATTAAATGGTTTGTAGGTCTGTCTCTGCCTACGGCCTTAAATTGCATCAGTATTGACTTCAAAGCCTCAGTGCATCAAAGAAGGACCAGAAGCAGTACGACTTTGTTCACTTCCTCCTCTCCTCTCCTCTCCTCTCCTCTCCTCTCCTCTCCTCTCCTCTCCTCTCCTCTCCTCTCCTCTCCTCTCCTCTCCTCTCCTCTCCTCTCATCTCCTCTCATCTCCTCTCCTCTCCTCTCCTCTCCTCTCCTCTCTTCAAGTATACACGTGTGACTACGTGCGGTTTTCACGCAACTTGCTGAGAAAGAGGCTAAATAATGCTCCAAACTTGTGCTAGATTTTGGCGAGGAAAAACCAGCATGGCCATTTTCAAAGGGGTCCCTTGACCTCTGACCTCAAGATATGTGAATGAAAATGGGTTCTATGGGTACCCACGAGTCTCCCCTTTACAGACATGCTCACTTTATGATAATCACATGCAGTTTGGGGCAAGTCATAGTCAAGTCAGCACACTGACACACTGACAGCTGTTGTTGCCTGTTGGGCTGCAGTTTACCATGTTATGATTTGAGCATATTGTTTTATGCTAAATGCAGTACCTGTGAGGGTTTCTGAACAATATCTGTCATTGTTTTGTGTTGTTAATTGATTTCCGATAATAAATATTTACATACATTTGTATAAAGCAAGAATATTTCCCCACTCCCATGTTGAGAAGAGTATCAAATACTTGACAAATCTCCCTATAAGGTACATTTTGAGCAGATAAAAAAAATGTGCAATTAATTACGATTAACTATGGACAATCATGCAATTAATGGCGATTAAATATTTGAATTGCTTGACAGCCCTATTTGGATTATATTCACCAGAAGTATAAACCATTACATGTCCCTTATTAATGAAAAAGAAAATACCACTAATTTGTGAGGGAAATATCTTTATTCCCATGGTCGAGTGTTAAAAAAGTTAGCATGAATTGCAATATTGAATCGCAATAATTATAGAATTGTAATACTTAAAAATCGTAATAGATATTTAATCGGCACCCAAGTATCGCGATAGTATCGAATCGGGAGATACAGTAGCTATCGTCCCAGCCCTGCTTATCAGTACATCCTGCGTGCCAGGACGCAGCTGTATTTGACTGTAGCACGTGCTTGCATCAGTAATGTGTTACCTACAGCATATGAGTGCTTGTTTGCTCATTGTGATTATTATGTGACATGCACATGGCTGCACTTAATGTTGCGGTCAGGCACAGTCAGTGTGAAGGTAGGGACAAATTACCCTTCAGGTTAAATCAATACTAATAAATAAAAAAAACAACCTTGACTGGTAAACGGCGGCAACCAAGCTGAAAATAGCATGATTTGTTTCTTCTATTTACTTTGGTGTCTTTTGAAATAATCCCATTGATAGATTTACTGCAGACCAGAAGCAGGGGAGAGCTCCATCATGGGGCTACTTAGATGAAGTAATGAAAGCATAAAACTCCCTCTGACAGAGGGGCTAAAAGGGCCAGACCATCCTAGCCTCTGAAGACTGAATGATGTCTTGCTATTGTGATCCCCTTTTATTACTTTGCTGCAACTGCATGTGTCTCTATGTGTGTAACATTGCATTCACAGTTATTCCCGCAGGCGGCATATCACCGTGGCAACATCACATCTCTTATTCACAGGAACGAGCTTTGTGCCCTCTGTCTGTCACCGTTTTTGTCTCTTACTATAATAAATATAATGTAAACTATATTGAGCAGGGCTGCCCAAAGTTGGGCCCGCCGGCCAAAGTTGGCCTGCCATAAGGTTCGATTTGGCCCGCCAGATGTTAGCAAAAAAATGTTTTTAAATAAAAGACCTGTGGGATCACCCGCGATCCCGACCAGCCCAACTGTCTTTTGGAGGCTGTAGCAGGCTCAGTTTGAGAGCTAGAAGAAGATAATAGAAGATACTGGTATCATATGAAACTAGAAAACCTAAGGAATCCATTGGTACTAAGCATGTCATGTTAGCAACAAAATAACGGGAAGGAAAGGAACTAACGCTCCAAAGTTACGCTAAATTTTGGAGAGGAAAAACTGGCATGGCCATTTTCAAAGGGGTCCCTTGACCTCTGACCTCAAGATATGTGAATGAAAATGGGTTCTATGGGTACCCACGAGTCTCCCCTTTACAGACATGATATTGTAATTATGATAATCCAATGCAGTTTTGGTAAAAAGCATGCAGTTTTTTGCATGCAGTATAAATGTGTTATTTTTGCCTATTCTAAAAATGGTGTATTTGAATATTTCTGCATAGTGGTGTCCCTATACAGTCTTGGAATTACATAAATTGGGTATGACTGTAAATGAGCCCAATTGTATTCAGCAGGTGGGTTTTAAGAGGTAAACTATGGTAAAGCTAAAATAATATTCAATTAGGGGAACTTGAGATCCTTGTATCATTTTGCATCTTAACAATACAATGCAATAGGTGTATGCTTTTGGCCCGTGGACCACCATTGAGTTCCAGTTTTGGCCCTCCAAAGGAAAAAGTTTGGGCACCCCTGATATAGAGTTTTGCTGCCTTCAAATGAAACTCGTGAGCTCATGGTTCAAGTCAAGTCATGGTTCCAGTGGTTAATTAGTGAGAACAGCTAAGCAACGACAATATTAACGTTACTGTCGTTCTAGAAGCAACAGAGGCTAACAATTTAGCAAGCAAGCAAGTGGGTAACATATTGCAGGAAATGCAAATGCATAATGGGAATATCAACATTTTCCTCAGATATATCATAAAATTACGGAGAAAAACAATATACGACTAAAATTACAATATGTTAATTTATTAGGCACCGTAAAATTAACTTCCATGCTCTCTGCCCATTTCTGACAACGTCAACAAAAACGTCACAACTCGTGAACTCTGAGCTTCCAGAAACTTTTGACTTACAAGGTTGTGAATACCACAAGTTCATATGGACTCTTCTCGTGAACACGAAAAACACAACCATATCAATCATTTTCAAGAATGATTGAGGACTCAGATGTCATTCCAAATACAGTCAGGCTGCTGCTTGTTTAGGCCAGAAAGAACTAAAGTAAAGACTGGGTGGAGCAGTCATATTTCTTATTGATGGACACTTACAAGAGCGCTGCCCCAAGCCCCATGTGAACCCAGGAATGTATATTTGCAGGTGCTTGCAATATGACTGTATACGGCAGCTTTATGTGGCACTTTCAATCATCCTTCAGAACCTAGCGGCGGATTGTAAAAAGCTTGTGACTGATATTAAACCCATAAAATCCCCAGTGTCAGGGGAGCGGACCGCCTTCCAGGCAGCAGGCGGCTGAACTTTTCACTGACAAGTGTGTAGGATATTGAATATTGATACGGGTGTCAGCGCAAGTCGGCGATCAATCAAACCGGCAGACTATCATCAGAGGAAAGGTGAGAGGTGGATCCGATGGACAATGAAGTGGAGTTTGGCTCGATGTCTTCTTAATAAGGGTCACGGCTCCGTGAGAAACTGCACGAAAGGTTTATCGACTAATTCAACGTGTAAAATTGTATTTAAAATGGACTTTCTGTAACTGAGAGAGAGTAAATCCTTTACTTTCTGTTTCTGTTGGACGTGGATATTAGCTATATCTTTTTTGCCAGTGAGACTATTTATTATCTACTGAATGAATAAGTGTATGACTTAAGTGGAATTAATAAGTGGAATTAATAATGTATACCCCAAAAGGCAAAGGAACAGAAACCATTAGCAAATTACAGTTCTGCTCGTCTCCTCTGCCATATCTCAAAGTACAGACGCATACTGAGGGCTCGCTAAGTAGGACTGAAAATTTAATATAGAATATGTTGGCTTTGTTTTCAATATTATATGAGGGACTTCAGCTCCTCACAGTCAACCATGGACTTGTTTGGTTCACCCCTCCTGCTGATGGGTGAAGGTATTGTGTTAAGGTCACTCATGGCAGGTTCCAGGCGTCCGCTCACCTTATTGACTGAGCTGGACAGCTGTGCGTAGGGTTTGATCTGATGTGGCAGAGAGCAAACAGAGGAGGGATACACCGAGATGCTGCCGCTCTCCTCCACTTCACTCACAGCCTGCCAACAAACACAGAATACTAATCCAGTTCTTCCTTCTCTGCGGATCCTAGTCTTGTCATTCACCTTGCTGCGAGCGAGCGAGCGAGCGAGCGTTCTCCCTTATCGGGACCCGCTGCATTGTTAGCGAGCGAAAGTGGGCTTTGACGCGGATGATAAACTTCTCATTAACCTTCAGGAAATTAGACGAAACCTTGATTTAATTAGATAAAGATCATGTCACCGCTGTGTCTCCTCCGAGATGAAACCTATGCGCCGTCGGGAGGGGGGATCTCTCGGTGATGGAGACGGGTTGTTTTAAGAAAGGAAAGAGGAAACAGGATGTGGTGCGGCTATATTGTTTTATCATTTAGATGGTAGTCGATCCATTTGCTTTATTGGGAGGGAAGTTTTTAATTCCATATTTGGCAAGCGCCTGGCCATTCCTCTGGCTGACAAATGTGTAATGACATTCTTTGGAGAACGGTTTCAGCTGAAATCTGCAATACGCAACAGACGGAGTAATTGCTGTGCATGCATTGTAATAGAAACGGCATTGGTGTGATAAAGTTTTGATATTATGAAGTATGGCGGGGATGATTTATGCTACGATTAAAAGGCACATAATGGAATTGGGTGGCAGTAACCGCCGCCTGGACAACAGAGTAGTGACCTGAATACATTATGACCGGCAGAGCAGATGGAGAATAAGCCACTTAAAGACAACCTTTTAGTATTCACACCGCAAACTTCCCCTTCTCCTCGTTCTCTTACTGTAGATAGAGTGGTCATTGCTCATTGTTCTGATGGGGAAATTGCACCAGTTGTGTAAATGTCAAGCTGGCTATTGGTTGATACATGGCGCAATTACATTCCTAACAATATAAGAGATGAAAAAATGAAGGGATGAAATAAATTTGACAAAGGTGTTTACGAATCGCAGCAAATTGAAACAGTTGAGAAGAAATATATGTGTATTAATCATTATATTGTCTGTGATTATGATTATGACTAACACATATGGTGCATTTAGAGTATGAAAGTAGGAATTACACCCCTCGACCTCTTATTCTTTCAGACTACCCACTCGTTTTTTTTAAAGTACCGTCTGCATCTACTACATTTATGCAGCCACTCGGTCCAAGTTTGAATAAAACAGCCGTGAAGGCATGAATCAATAGCAGCATGGGCGGCGGTGGTAACAAGTCACAGTGCCCCTCGACGGCTCCTCACAAAGCCAAGAAAGTTCCCTGCAGATTTGTGTTTCATCCGTGGGTTAGTTTGTGAACAAACACCTGAGAGGAGCAGCCCCGCTCAGTGTCATGTTGTCAGGCTGAAAGGATTCCCTGCATGGCAGAAGTCTGAGGAGAGGTCTTGTGGGACGTGAAGTATTTTCATTTTATTGAAGCTCAATGGGATACGGGGAGTGGAAGAGTAGGAGGATTCAATCTGGGGCCAGCAGGGGTGCATGAATTACCAGAAGTAGGGGCCTTATTCAATGGTGATCCATGAGACTATATTTTACTCAACTGTACTAATAAATTAGTAGCAATTAGCTTAAACATATTACCACACTTTTTTTTGCGTTGATGCTTATAGTTTAAAGAGGACCTCTTATGCTAATTTTTAGGTTCATACTTGTATTTTGGGTTACTACTAGAACATGTTTACATGATCTAATGTTCAAAAAACGTCTTACTTTTTCTCATACCGGCTGTGGTCTTTTCACCCTCTGTCTGAAACGCTCTGTTTGACCTCCTGCACCCCCACGCCACCCCCCGCCCTCCCAAAAAGCCCAGTCTGCTCTGATTGGTCAACCGAACCGAACTCTTCGGACTCCGCTCCAGCTCCGCTCTAACTGCCTTTGTTTGAGGCCGTGTCAAACTAGCCGCTAGGCAGGTATTATGCAAATATGTAACTTTGCAGACCTTTTACATGCACAAAAACAAAAAAAAACACACACTAAAGGAAAGGGAAAATGCACAAAAGCATAATAGGGCCCTTTAACATAACAGTGTTTAGTAAGACCTACAGAATTTGTGTAACCTGGTCTTGTTTCAAAACTCGCGAAAGTTCTTCTTTATCATATCTTTCTGAATTAAGAACAGTTTTTATCTTTTAAAGGTTCACCAGTGGGACATTTACCCCGACCAGTTGATCAGTTATGGTTCTGTTGCCCCCCCAAACAAATTCTTTAGTCTTGGCATTTCTCACTTAGTCACAAGTCTGTCACTAATACCTGTAATTTCTACTTTTAGCCCACTCAACTGTCATTTGGGCACCGTCTCAGAGACATAATCATGGTAACTACTGTTGCTAACCTGGCGAAATGGTGCTAGATTTATTATGTTTTCAGAACACCTGTTAACATAATGTCTGCAGAGTGACCAGTGACAAATCCAGCAACCACGGGGAATGCTGTTCATGTTTTGACTCAGAAATACTTGGCGGATTTTACCCAAAAAAAGGCTCCTAATCACTGTAGCCTCCTTCTTCTGCTAGAATTAGAAGTGTTGCAAAAATAATATGCAAATTCATATGTGACCTAATCTAGCTACCAACACTCCAGGCAAATGAGAGCAGAGGGAATGTAGCGGCGGGTACTTAAAACTGTTAACTGAAATGAACAGGCTGCGTAATTCACCTAGGAAGTGAAAGTTTGCTCAGTTGGAAAATGATCAAGCAATGAAGTTTTGTTTGTAATGATTCTGACAGTTTTGAGTAACGCAAGATCAAGCCGGCTCAATCTTAAAGGCCCTGACAGTAACTGCAGCAGCACATTTACTGCCCACAGCTGGAGCTGGGAACACATACTGTTTGTTGGAAAACTGTTACCTAAAAATAACACCTCATCAGGTTGATTAGTATTTTTGGAAAGTCAGATTAACGGCGAGACTCATCAGCCTCACACATTTTTACATTACTTGCACATGAGGGCTCAAATACAATAAATGCAACAAGGGCAAATCTATATTTAGAATTTTATTTAAATGTAAAACAATTGGCAACTGGCTACAACTTTTCAACTTCCACGAAAAATGTAGGTCCAAGTGAGCAGAAATGTTCATGTTCGTGCTTCAACCCGGCAGAAATTATGAAGTCCATCACTCTGTTTTTCTCAAAAACTGTAAAACTCCTCCCACATTTTTTGCTCAATTGACACAAAACTTGCTACGCTGCATTTTTAGACTGTCGTTCAGCCAGATTTTTTAATTATCAAAAGGAAAGGGAAGAAGTATAAAACATTACATGTCCCCCATAAATGAAATAGAAAATACTACTAATTTGTGAGGGAAATGTCTTTTATTCTTTGATTTTTGGATTGCTGGAAAAAATTTAATAAATAATGCCTGACAATGACTGATATATTTGTCTTCAGGACATCTCAGACTACATACAATACATGCTGAAAATCAAACATTTTAATGTAATAATTTAGATAGTTTCAAATTAAAAGTCCCTATAAGTGTATGATTCAACTTTTTCCCGTGGTCTAGTGTTTGCAATACTTGTAGAATCGTGATAGTATTGAATCAGGAGATAGGTGTATCGTCCCAGCCCTAATGCTAATGCCTTAAAGGTTTAATGATGATGCACCGTACCGTATTTCTCATTTGTCTTACTTTTTTCATCTTCCTCCTCTTCTTCCTCTTTCTTCTTCTTCCTCCTCAAAATGCCCGGCCCCGACCCACAGTTGTTCAGCAGCTATAATTATTATTTCTTTCAGAATTGTATTATCTTTTCAGTAGGGATGTCACGAGAACCGGTACTTCGGTACCAAGTCGATGCCAAAATTTAAAAAAGCGCGACGGTACTCGTTTTCCACAGTACCGACGGTACCGTACGATGCCTGCAGGGTCCGAAATTAACACCCGCCAAGCGCCAAATGCGGCTGCTTCTGTCCTCTGCTCTCTGTCCGATATTGACTCACACACAACTGCGCCATGCATCAGCGAGATCCAGAGATCCTCTATGTTCGAGAAGATGATTCACTCGTGAGGGAAAAACTGAACTGAACTGAACAAACTGAATTTCTATGTTTTGTTGCTTATTGCTAAATCTCTGAAAAGTGGTGTTTTGTTTTTTATTGAACTTTGGACTCTTCATGTTATTGGGGCTTGAATTTGATTATCTTACACTTACTGTAACTCCCCAGATCCACTTTGTTTGAACCAATCTAACAGCATCCAATCAAGTTTAAGGAGAAAACCATGAAGAACTAACGTTACGTCACTGAGCACCAGTTGGATCCAGTTACTCTGCTGTTAAAATTACGTTACATTTGGTGAAGAGGACATATGGCCTGTTTAGGACTCCAGACCTGAGTCAGGACTTGGGTCACAGACTTGAGACTTACTTGCGACTTGCAAAACAATGATTTGGTCCCACCTCTGCCTTTACCCAGTAAAATGTCACCATGTCAGTGAATTTAAACTACTGCTTGCAATCCGAGAATATATATAGACACATGTACACATTACATGGGATTTACTTTTTTTTGGTTGTTTTTTTTACCGTGGTATCGAATTTGGTATCGAGAATCGTGGAAATTCACTAGTATTGGTATCGACTACTAGATTTCTGGTAGCGTGACATCCCTACTTTTCAGCAGTAAAACCAAAAATTGGGCTGCTGGATGCTGTCCTTGTCATGTTCGTCCTCCACTCACAAGGCTGCGTGCGGCTCGGTTGTGGGCAGTGCCCCGAGGCATGGGAACAAGTTTGTAGACCTGTGATATCCAGCAGCGAAAAAGCCACACTTAACCCAGAGTTCATCAGTCCATGGTGTTATGTCACAGAGAGCCTCCACTGAACTCCCACGTTAAATCTTTCATACATGGCTAACTCGCCACTGAGTTAGCATCGCTGTAACAGCTCGACAGTCACACGCCACTAAAAATAATGTTGCCCTCCAGCCACCCGTACTGTACATATGCATAATGGGCATTATGGTAACTCGGTGCAGTGGCAGCAGCTATTTGATATTCTGCACGTATACTGCAGTTTTCAAAAAGGGACCATTTATAAGCTCAGGTGTTGGATGTCGGGTGGAGAATGGATACGCTGGTTGAGTTGAAGAATTTTCCCCCCACTTTGCAGGCTGGTCACATGCGTCCTCTCATCTTGTCTGCACTGGCATAATCCCAGTCGGGGTCCTCCTTTCTGTCTCACGCGCACGCACAAAAGGTTGAAGACGTGCACGCTGCATGATACACGCACACAAAGAGGTGTGCACAGACGCGTACACGCTGTGGCATTTAAGCTCTTGCTGTGCCTTAGAGGACATGCTCTAATATTCTCCATCCCTCCACTCCTCTTCCTCTCTTCAGCTGCTCTCTCTCTCTCTCTCCACTCGCTCTCATTCTGTCTCTGCCACAAGCCATTTTCTGCCACCTCTTAACGCTCCTCAAGCCCCACGGGGGGTGCTATCTCTAATAGTCTCTCATCCCTCCATCTCCTGTCATCATCGCCTCCATCTTTTTATTTCCCTCCATCTCCTTCTCTCCGTCTCTTTTGTCCTTTTGGATTCCTCTGCGGACATTCAAGGTCACGGTCACACCGTCAGTCTCTTGGGTAGGCTGCCATTGGACGCAGGAAGCTGTAGAGAAAGGGTGACCTGTCTTTCTATAGTATCTGGAGCATACTGTACAGTACATCTCAGGGGCTGTATTCGAAACCACCCACGACACACTACTGTCGAACACAGTATGCAGTATACAGTACATGCTGCATACTGCGTACCTCAGTAGTATGCAGTATGAAACAGTTAAAGCAATTTGTTTTGCAGAATGCTAGACTAGGCTTTAGCCTTTAAACAAGCTCTTAAAGCACTGGAGAAAAAAATTGAACTCATAGCACTATTGCAATATTATCGATAAATACATCTTCGATGTGTTTGTGACCAGTTTTTGTTTACTTTATAAGATACTGCAGGTTTTGCTCCACCATCCATAATTTATTCCAACAGCTCATGGTGAAGTAAGACGAACAGGATCATCAACGAGGGGAGACGGTAAATATAAAATATTGCTCGACAACATTTACTCAAACTGCTTTTTTCAGTTACAGCAACAAAAAAGTGGACTGATACCCACTACAAATATTAGAGTAATGTTAAAAAGGGTCATGTTGTCTCAGCGGGTATCTCTCTGCCCCGTCAGAGGCCACTCTTTCCCTCGCTTCTCCGCTCGACACTCCACTGCTCTGTAGCCGGTCTGTGAGCGTCACTGGCCGGGTCTCGAGGGAGCTACATCCGCAGACGATTGTGGAGCTTTTCAAAACCAAAAAGCTGTCCCGGCAGTTTGTGGAGCTTCTCAACTCCGAAAACGTTGGATCAAATGTTTGATTCGCCATCTAATGTAAAACTGCCAATATTCAAAATCTGCACAGTTGATTTCTTGCCTCAAAAATGATCTGAAGTGAATTTAGTGATGAAAAAGCTACGATAAATGTAAAAATGTGCCGTTTTTGGCTGCTGTTGTTGTGACCATAGCCTGTACCGTTCCAGCGCTTTGCATTTTGGGATACAGTAGGCGAGGTAGACTGGTCCGATGCACACTGGAGATTTTTTCCAAATCAGTACGGCATCAGGGTATTTGGCATTGTGTAGATTTTGCTGTTGTTTGCATACTACATGCTACATTTTGGCCAAATCAGTACGTACTACTAGTATAGTATGCGGGTTCCATCACAGCCACAATGTCCACCTGTGTTAGAATGATTTAATTCGGCGGTGACACATCTCTCATAGCGCAAAAAATACCCTCTTTTCACGAATTAATGATGCCATAGAAAAAAAAAAACTTTTAGAGGAGATTTTTCAGACAGGTTGTCCTGTCCGTCTGTGACAGATCCCCACAGGCCTCCTCTTCATCTCCCACGGACAGATGCTCATTTTAGGAGCTGTCATCCTGTCAGACCTGAGAGGCTTTCCTTCATACCGCCCCCCTCCCCACCCTCTCCCCCGTCAATCACTGTTTCTGTTGCCTCGGTACAACAATATGTGGGCATCCGTCTCATAAAGGCCACTAGGGTTAAATGGAGCCAATTCCAGGGGTGCAGTGTCAATGTTTGTATTTTGATTCATGAGATTACATTTCTTTTTAGAGAAAAAAACCCCGTTGTGGAGGCCTGCCAGTTTGTTTACAATCATTTCTTGTTATGTAAGATGAAATAATGCACTGTATATGCTCTTTGGACAATAAGAGTGGTTATGATTGTAGGTTTTCTTTTTAGAAAAGTATTTAATACTCTTATCAACATTGGAGTGGACAAATTTGCTTGCTTTATGCAAATATATGTATATATTTATTATTGGAAATCAATTAACAACACAAAACAATGACAAATATTGTCCAGAAACCCTCACAGGTACTGCATTTAGCATAAAAAATATGCTCAAATGATAACATGGCAAACTCTGCAGCCCAACAGGCAACAACAGCTGTCAGTGTGTCAGTATGCTGACTTGACTATGACTTGCCCCAAAACTGCATGTGATTATCATAAAGTGGGCATGTCTGTAAAGGGGAGACTCGTGGGTACCAATAGAACCCATTTTCATTCACATATCTTGAGGTCAGCGGTCAAGGGACCCTTTTGAAAATGGCCATGACAGTTTTTTCTCACCAAAGTTTAGTGTAAGTTTGGAGCGTTATTTAGCCTCCTTAGCCGACAAGCTGGTATGACATGGTTGATACCAATGGATTCCTTAGTTTTTCATGTTTCATGTGATGCTAGTATCTTCACTCTAGTTTTAAAACCCGCAACCTAAGTGTGCGGATATCTTTTCTATCACCTTTTGGACTCATTGATTCTTCCAGCATCTTAGCAAAGATTGAGACAGGTGGAGTGGTTGTCATCCTGCAAAACAGCAACCTTAAAATCGCAAGGTGCGTTAATGCGTTAAAGAAATTAGTGACGTTAAAACGAATTTGCGTGTACGCATTATTATTGTGTTAACTTTGACAGCCCTAGTATCAATGCAAATGGCCTTGGCCGTGTATCTTAAACTTCATTATGTCCATACATAATACTAGAGCTACAACTAGTTATTATTTTCATTATCGATTAATCGGACGATTATTTTCTCAACTAATTAATTAATCCTTTGGTCTACAAAATGTCAGAAAATAGTGGAAAATGCCCTTCACAATTTCCCAAAGCCCAAGGTCTTTAAATGTCTTATTTTGTCCAACCAACAGTCCAAAACCCCAAAACTATTTAGTGTACAATTAAGACAAAGGAAACTATTGAAAATATTCAAATTTTCGAGTTTGGCATAAAAAAAAAGACTCAAAACGATGAATTAATTATCAAAATAGTTGGCAACTTATGACTTACAAGTTAATCATCTCATTGCAGCTCTATTGTTTTTAATACATCTGTGTGGTGGGGCATTGCAAAACATGCAAACCTAGCACATTAGCCGTGTCTGTCTGCGTGTTATGACTTGTCGGTTTGCACCTGCCCTGTTGACGTTGCCAAAGTTCATTTTAAGTGGAGTCAGCGCTCTGAAAGTGTTACATTTCACACCATGTTTGTATTTTCACACATCAAAATCAGGCATAGTCCCAGTAGTATCGCCTTTCGAGTTTTGCAGTGTCTGATTCAAATAAATGAAAAGCTTTCACACCATGTTTGCTATGGACAAAGTTGCCTTTTCACTTTTAAGATCTGCTCATAGAATCGTGATTGGCTCAATCACATTCTCTCTGTTTTGTGTCTTGTTATTTTTCTATCACATCAATAGGTACAGGTTGTATAGGTTCATATGTTCAGTTGGTTGTGAAGCTTAATCCTTGACTGCACATTGAATAATGAGAAATGTGGATGAATGATAAAGATGATCCTTGAAGGACAGGGAAACGTCTTTCTACCGATCCTCTGTTCTCCCGGTCCGTACCCCAGAGACAGTCACTGCATGACCTTGGACGGAAACACAAAAGGAGCTGGCTCTGGGAGGGCCGGGCAGGAGAAGATATAAACAGAGCAAAGAGAGAAAGGACTGTGTTGCACTGTGGAGCTTATTTTCCCCTCCTATCCCCAGATATCAAAATTCAATTACCTTCTTTTCTTAGAAATAGGCTTGCATGTTTAGCGTCAACTGAAAAGAGTTCAGTGGTCCTGTAATATTAAGCCTGGACAACCTTCGACTCCCCTAACTGTGGCAAATATTTTCGTACATTTTTAATTCCACATTTATCCACAAAGAGGGAAATTATTATTATTCATGGGCAATGATAAATAAAATGTACATTAAAGGCCTTTACACACCAGGAATGCAACAACATTAAAATGCAAAATACTTGCCAGTGAAGATTATATGTCTCGGGTTTGTATTGTGAAAGGTAATAACAGAAGGAGTGGATCTGGTCTGCGCCGCCTGCCTTTGTAAAGGTTGAAAGGATTAATAACGTTTGTCGTCTTGGTTCAGAATGAGGAGCTTCTGTGTTGTTGTTTTATAATCTTCATAAATATCGGCACAACTCGACCTGTTCCGCACAATGGTCGATAGGTTGATGCCTTTATTCACGGTGCGAAAGCTCCGTGAGCGCTTGTTCAGGCAAAAAAAGTACGTTGCTTTTTCACTAAGTAATATTCGCGTTCTGTGGAAAGTATTCATGACAAAAACAATTTGAAAAAAAAAATTATGTGCGAAATAATTATACGAAAAAAAAACCTCGGTGTGTACCAGCCTTAACACTGAATGAGTATTTTTTGTGTGTTTATTGTTATGTGGTAACGCTTTATATTAACGTTCCGTAATAAGTGTTTTTAGCGCTTATAAGTCCTTATAAGATGCTTATTAACATTTGTTTGTGTTAATAAGACTATATAAGTGTTAATAAGAGCAGTACAAACACATTTATTGTTAGATTATAAGACATTTATAAGCACTTTATAAGAAACTTATCAAGAGTTTATATACTGCTTAAGAATGTTAATAAAGCCTAATGAGTTGCTTAAAATTGTTTATAATAGCATTACAAATACATTTAAGGAGTTTAACTAACTTACCTATTATATAACTGTTAAATCTTTGCTAACCTTTTTTTGTTGCTTTATTTAGATCAATACATACTTTATTATGCATTTATTAGTATTTAACTATGCACTTATTAACAGTTATCCAGGCTATTTTGTAGGTACCCTATCTTTTTTAACTTTCCATCATTTTCACGTAAATTGCAAGCCACATACGGCATAATGAAGGATTTATTAACCTTAATAAGCATTGTTCTCACTTTAGATCCTAGTAGAACTGCTAATAAATGCATAACAAAGTATGTATTCGTCTTAATAAAGCAACAGAAAAGGTTAATAAAGGTTTAACAATTATATAATAGGTAAGTTAGTTAAACTCAAACTTTGCAATGCTATTATAAACAATTATAAGAAACTCCTGAGGTTTTTTATTAACAGTCTTAAGCAGTCTATAAACTCTTAAGTTTTTTATTAAGTGCTTATGAATATCTTATAATCTAACAATAAATGTGTTTATAATGCTCTTATTAACACTTATATAGTCTTAACACACATTAATTTTATTAAAGTTAATAAGCATCTTATAAGGGCCTTATTACCTATTAACTAACACTTATTACAGAACCTTAATGAAAAGAACAGTTGTGCTATATATATTTGGTACCTCTAAAATCGCCTGCACCCCCTCCCATTGGAAATGGTCTAGACCTGCCACTTTGTAGTGTATCAGGCCATCTCAACTTGTCTAAGTCCATGTATTAATTACGTCCTACATCTTATTTCTACTTCATTTTTGGTCTGACACTCTTCCCCATTAGACTTTACTAAAATTGACTGCGAGTCCACAGTGCGTTTGGATGATGAAAGCAACTCCGACACACACCAGTGCACAACTTACCGAGGCTTCAGCTTGTATCCTGCCTGTTTTTGTCCTTTTTGCTCTTCTCATCATTTTGTGAATTGTATATTTGAAGTCTGAATATAATTGGCCATGTTCTGTTGACAGTCAAACAAGCTAAATGACTGTGTGCTTGTCTATTTTATTAATATAAATGGGGAGTATTTTGATGCCACTTCTAATTAGGCGAGTGCAATTTTAATGGAGGTGACAATTAGCATTGTGTCATGTCATGTCATTCGAAAGTCTGTTCAGAGGCTACCTAGCCGCAGACTTTCCAGTACTCTGATAGCCTGGGACTGGATTGTCTTGGGTCAAGGTTGTGTCGGAACCAGTGTCTCCTAAAAAATAAATAAAATAAAGTTTCTTTTAATTTGAATTTGGGCAAAGGATTGTTAAATATATTTAGAAGAAAAACCAACATATATCACCCACTTGTTAGTCCTTTATTCATATTCTGAACACAGTCATGTGTATGGCTCCCTTCATTATTAACCATCATCGACTAGAGCTGTCCACGTTTGGTCATTCTTGTCCAACTGATAAGAATGCTCTCGTATGAATTGGTATGCTTGTGGTTACATCTGTTCAGCCACACAGTGGGAATCAGTAGTCTGCGTTGAGTTATGCAGTGTGTGACTGGAATACAGAGCGTGTTATTCTGACAGAACGTCAGATCATACCTACACATGCGGAGCCGTCTAGAGCCCCCTGCCATTTGAAGCGGAGCGAAAGGGGAGATCACGATGTGTGCTGATGTATGGATGCATGCCATCAAAGTTTAATGTAGGTTTCATTTGTTGACGTTACCCCAGCGAGAGCTCACCCTCTCACCTCCTGCAGCGACATGTGATTCTGTTTCCCTTTGGCGCCTCAATCTGCATCGACGCTAGACTCGTGTCTGATAATGTAGGAGTGTTTGTTATGAGAGCAAACACTTGGAATGGATGCGAATGTTTGCTCTGCAGTTCAAACATTGTCACAATTTGATGAGTGGCGGTATGCTATAGAGTTGCATCCGTTTCACTGACAAATATCAAATATGAATGAATATGTACTGACTGCAGCTCTTCTCATTTTGAAACCTGCAGATGTGTGTTTAGGGATTAAAGCCAAAGGAAAGCAGAAACAGTACACTGGTTTGGCCAGAGCTCTCCTTGGCTGTGGACCTCTGAAATCCTTTCTGGCCGAGGCATCAATCGGACATTTTGGAGCTCCGCTTTCTGGCTAACCCAGCGAGCCAGGCCAGATTAATGAACAAGCTTATCCTGATGCCACACAGTGCTGACGGGCATTCTTGACTCCCCACCGAGGATTCCCGCTCATGTAATCTTGGGGAACCCATTACGATTCTTAGAAAGTATTTATTTCAGTGTTTGACGGAAAGAAAAAACGAAATGTTCGAGTTCAGATTTCCTCTCATTTCTCACCTAACTACACTACCCGCAAGGATATTTGTTTTCCTGCCTTTGAAGTCGACCTCTAGAAGCTCTGTAATAATAGCATGCAAATCAGATCACAATTGGGCTGCCTCATTAGCCCAAGGCTTTGGATTTTATTCATATTTTTTGCACAAGTAGGTTTTCTTATTTTATAAATGAACTAAAGTAGCTTCAGATTAAAAGTTCGAACTTTCTTCCATATTCTAAGGGCCAAGGCTTTAATGGAGATGGTATATGAACAGTGAATTAATTTTAAACCTGCGAGGCAAAAAGTAATGAACTTTTTATGGCAGAAGATTTCCTGTTGCTTTACTCTTCAAAAATGGTTTGTATGCCAACAATGGAATATAAACCAATGACAACTTGCACTCTAAAAGATGTTTTTACTTTGGACAATAGTCACGTACAATTATACCAGATTATCTACCAGGGGTTAGGTTATGGGACCTTTGTCGTCATGGTTACAATAAAAAAACACTTGGTAAGAAGTGTGAAACAAACGGCACCCTCCCCTGCCCAATGTCCCATGTTTTATTGAGCCTCCAATCCACCCCGACCTCTTCCCTACACTGAGATTGTGGTTCTACAATAACGTAACCTGACTTCCTCCTTTGCTCCCGACGGACAACAGTCATGATTACTACTACCGCTAGAGGGCTTGGACATACACAGACTCTCTTTACTGAAATGACTGATCCTGTCATTTACGTACCTTGATTCTTCATTTCTTTCATTCACTGGAATTAGCCAAAAACAAGACATTCTCGTCTGTTTTTCATGCCTCCACGCCAGAGATGGCCGTGTCCAGAGGCGATATGTTTCCAGGTCCGTCCGTATGTTTGTACGTCTGGTCCATTCTAATGGACGCGATATCTCAAGAATGCCTGGAGGGAAGTTCTTTAAATTTGGCACAAACATCCACTTGGACTCAAGGATGAACTGATTTTGGAGGTCAAAGGTCAAGGTCAGTGTGAAGTCATGTCGGCCCCATTCTTGTGATATCTCAGGAACGCCTTGAGCGAATTTCTTCAAATTCGCCACAAATGTCCACTTGGACTCAAAGATGAACAAATTTGATTTTGGTGGTCAAAGGTCAAGGTCACTGTGACCTCACAAAACATGTTTTTGGCCATAATGTCTAATATGATGACATTTAAGACAGACAAAGATGTAAACTGCTACTTCACTGGTTGGCGGTACAACCACGAGGTGGTATTTCTAGTTTCTACATGTACAGTATATATTATAGCTAGATAAGTATCAAGTCACCTGTACCATGATGGAAGATTTCATTTATATTGCCCACCTTTAACCACTACTATCCACAGGATCCAGGTGTACGGATAGAGTGTCATAAGCCCTCTCTTAACAGAGAGCTCTGTCCTCCATCTTGATTGCTTTGAACTGAAATGCAGAGGAGACAGGAGGCTTTGAGTCACCGCCTCTCTTGACCTGTGTAGTTGGCCTTAATGTGAAGCGATTATTCCGTACGTTGTCAGACCACATCACCTGTCTGTGAGACTCGGCTCCCTCCCTGTCACAGGGTGCACTTAGGAGACAGAGGAAGTCATTAGACGGGATCCCTGTTGGAGGAGGAAGTCTTGTGTGAAATTCTGACTCAGTTTTAGGGCACTTCTTATCGCCGCCGCAGGCGAGCCGTGATGAGCTCTCAGAATTCTTAAGACTGCCAAATAAAGTGAGAGCGTCAGATTCGCACGTGTGTTTGTAGCCTACACGCAAGTTATTACATGTTATTATGTGTTAACGGTGTCATGTGAGAGCTGCCACATTTAGCCCACTTGCAATACTGGAACTTGAAACCTGCACACATTGAAGCGCACAACACACACACATGATTTCTCGCTGCCCTCTTTTACATTCCCAGTCTACCAGTGTGCCTGCTAAAGTACACCTCGGAAAACATCTGACATATTTAGCTTTGCACTTTTAAATATAGAAAGGGATACACCAATGAAAACCTACACGGCTATTAACGAGAAAACATATACATCACGTCCGAATGCTGCTCCTCGGGCATGACGCCGGCCAGTTTGTCGACTGTGACTCACCCGTGTCATCTTATCACATGTGAATCATGAAATGTGCATATCAACAGCACCATTAAGTCATTTACAACTACTACTACTACAGATGCGGCAACAGCTATACTTAGCAATCCTTTTTTAAATTTCTCCCTTTCTTTTGTAGGCGGAGGGAATGCCCCTCTTCCATTACCATTCTTGTAGGTTCCCCCTGAGTGTTATTACGTTAGTCCTGATTTGCAGTGGCGGTTGCTCGGTTGGTTGTCTTTGGTAGATTGTGGGCTTGAGGTCGACAGCAAGCCCTCGTAGACATTGTGTGGAGAGTGTGTGTGTGTGTGAAAGAGGGAGAAATGGTGGGGGGTGGACTGGCTTTCACAGCTGAATAACTGGGTCAGTTTAAGATGATGACGCTTCTTATCTCCTCAGCTCGTCGCTGGGTGTTCACTGTTCACTGCATAGCTTTTCAGCATCCAACCACCTCTCAGCCATACTTCTCTCTGCCCCTTTCTCCCGTCCTCTCTTTCTCTCTCTCAACCCTTATGACCCCGCTACTTCCACAAACAGTAGAAGCACAGAACTAGCTCCAAGGAAATGTCAGTGTATATGCATCTATATGTACATGCATTTAAGCGCAGTGCTTGAAATGGTGCTTCTTCATGTTAGGGGGTCTGACAGTGACATCATTTGTTGTCAAGTCTCCTTATATTTGCTGATGTCCACCATAGACTGTATATAAGAAGTGGATGTAGTCACCGTGACGTCAGCCATTGATTTGTGGACTGACGTTTTGAAGCGTAGAGTTCGGCATTTTGGCTGTCGCCATGTTATTCTTTTTGCAACCAGAAGTGACACGAGAGGGTGGAGCTAAGTACAACTGAACTCTGAATAACGGCATGTCCACACAGGGAACGTCAGGAGCTCATGGCGGCTGCGGAACCTGTTGTTTTTTATTTCGGCGTCCATGTTAACAGGTTAGAGAAGCCAGACAGCGTCTCACACGCGGCTCGGCTGCGTGTCAGCTGCTTCTCTTCTAGAGATTCGAGGTCTCGCCTATTTTTACCGCGAGCTACACCCGGTTCACAGCAACAACAGACAGTGAAAATGATCGTTTGACATTATATTGACACTATATCAGCAACATTACTACAGTTTCAATGACTGTATCCATAGAATATGTTATGTTTTTTTAAAATGAACGCTTCCTGCTTTCATTTCATAACTGAAAGCCCTCAGTGCCATTTTCTGGGAAAAAAAGACATTTTAATAATATTTCGGTATAGAAACAGGACATTGTTTGGATCAGTCTGCTGATTCCCTTCCTGATCAGACAAGTGGAGTGCTTTTCAGTCAAAAAGCTTGATGTTAGCGTAGAGTTTCAGCTTGAGCCTCCCCCCCATCTCCTTTGTGTGGACATCATCGATGTTGTTGGCTTGCAAGGTTATTCCGACCTGGGACAACTCCGTGGCAAGGATTGCCATCGTCCTCCATTCGAGCAGCAAAACCATTAAAAATGCAAGGGGATGTGGGTGTTTACTTAATACCTCAGTCACAATGCATAGGATCAATCCAAAGGCCCATCACATGAAAGTAATCAAGCTCCCATCATCAATAATGAATGGCACAATCAGCAGGGACAGTGGGCTCCTATTGTGAGATGGCTGAATGGGAGAAAAGATCCTCGCAGGGGAGGAACTATTGTGCATGGCTACGTCGGTCAGCTGTTGCAAAGATGGTGATTATGATAGCAGTGGTGATGATGATGGTGATGGTGGTGAATGGTGGTAATGGAGGGGATTATTGTGGCACATGTTGCCGTTTTTTCTCAGGGTGTGGAACAAGAGGAAGCTGACATTTACTCTTAATGACTAATATCCAAACAGGTCTTCTTTTTTCTCCATCAACGGGACTAAATTTGAATAGAATTTTCTGTGTTTTGTTTATGTTGTATACTGTCCTCTATAGTAAATGCTAATTATTCAGTTATTTTAAAATCATTTTACTCTGATGCCCAGACGAAAAGGTGCGCATTTTTTGTACACTTTTCTGAAATCAAGTGGCATTGATCTGATTGAAATTAATTTAAAGTAATTCACAAACAAGTGTAATAATTACACTCATTTGGATGTTTTCTTAAAGAGACTCAATGTAAGAATCGGAAATTGCTTGTTAACAGTGACACTTGATAAGTCAACGACAGTCAGTGTCCTGTTGCTCACGCTCGCTCTTGTGCTCGCACTACGAAGTTGTAAGCGAGCATTAGGCTAGCTGTGGTAGTCGGTGCTACTGGTGTTACACGATGGTCCGGCATACATCGATTACATTACTTGCCTTGTCCTGTCGTTTTGCTTTTTGTTATTGAAATAAAACCCATTTAGTTATATTGGCGTATCAGCGGCGTGTTATCGATACATAGTCATACGACGGATGCTAAAAACTGAAAGTGAAAGTGTCTGCTCCATACAGAGTCTTAGCACAGAGTAGCAGGAGTCAGATTTCACTCACGGGATGAGAGAGAGTTGACAGACAAGACGATGGCGGAGGATTTGATGTCAAAGCGAAAAGCAAAAGCGCCTAGGAGGACGGAGCGGTCACAGCCGGTGTGGGCGGTGCAGCGGCTCCAGGTGGAAACCTGCAGCCTCGCATAAAAGCTGGACCGGAGAGGCCAAACACATGGCCATCCGACGGTAAAGATCAGAGTAAGCGCTATTCATACAGTATATTGAGCGCCATCTTTTCTTGTAAAATTTCCAGTGTCCAGTAACACCGTTGTTTTCACAAGTTTATTAACCAATGGGTAAATGTCCTCACCGTCACATCCCTATGACATCAGTTGGATTTTCCCGGGAAAAAATGGTCCGCATTCTTTACATTAAAAGCAGGCTCTACAGGCTTATAGAGGAAACCCAGAAAGTTGCGGAAGATCAAATCTTTTAGGTTAGGGTTCAACCTGTTAACACATTGGCAATTAAAAAACAATTAAAACACATTTATATGTGAAAAGAACTACATACAGTCCCTTTAATCATTTAAACAACATTGTGTTTTAAGTCTCTCTACAAGATTGAATAACATGTTTAGAGTAATTCTCAGGTGTTGCTGCTACCGCAAGTTGCCTTTCCTTACTTCACCTGACCGCTCATATATGGTCACTGAAACATTACCCAGACCACAGTCCAGCAGGGCCACAATCTCACACAATGCAAGCGTGGACGTAGTAGAAATAGTTGAGGAGTACATGTCAACACTTGATAACCGTGGTTCTGTCTAAGCACTTCCTCTCAACACCCTCCCGACGCACGTGTTGCTGCTCTTCTGTACAGATGAGCTTACAAATGTGTTCTTTGCTTCCTGTGATTGTGCTGGCTCGACTCTGTCTATATTTAATAGGCTGTATTTGCTGACACGAGGGCGGGCATTCATTATTCAGCACATGTTTTTTTGAAAATGTTCTGCAACCCACAGGAGGCGAGTCACTGTTTAATTACAGATACTGTAACTAGTGTTGCCTATTGTGTCCCCACCTGAATACTTAGTTTACTATAGAGTACATTAATGAGCGGAGTTTTGCCGCTCTATGCATGAAAGTAATTCCTCTTTTGTCTGTGACTTTCTCTCCTCAGGTGGTGTTGGTGTTTGCGCTCAGCATCGGGGCCCTTGGAATATACTTCATAGACTCCTCAGAGTAAGTTTACATTTCATGTTTTCTGAAATAAGTTGAAATTTCACACATGCTCCAGCAGCTATACTGATGATGTAACATTGATAAAAATGAATGTGTTGCATGTATTTACATTGGCCTACTTACATACTGTACCTGAATGATAGGTGCACGTGTGCTCATCTTACTCATCTCCACACACTGCAATCTCTGAAATGCATATTGACTCCCCCACAAGCCGTGATGCACACATATAACAGTACGCGCACGCACACATCTGCATCTGAGGATTTTTCAATGGGAGGCCTGTCAGTTTCCATGGTAACAGAGACAGGCAGATACTGTATGTGTTGGGGAGTTGTTCTATGTGTGTGTGTGTGTATGTGTGTGTGTTTGAGTAAGTGAGTGTGTGTATTGTCAATTTATGCGTATCCCTGGCTGGCAGTCACCCAGAGACAGATTGCAGGCCTGGCATCTCTCCGATAACTACTGCAGCTACTTTCACACCGTCCAGACCCAAACTGTACCTTTGAAAGGGATAGTTTGGGATTTTTTTTAATGTTTCAAAGCCCTGTGAGATTCTGTCTGGTAGAGATATTGACTCATTAGTTTTGGCAGTGAGACCCATGATCAGCAAGATGCTGCATTATCAGGTAAAGATAAACAGCTAAGAGGGGCAGCTGAAGACATTTTCTCAGCCTCATTCACTTTGATTGGTGGTGTGAAATGGGAATGGGTTCATGTGCACAGCTGTAATATTCAACTCTTTATTCAACTACAAAACAATTATGTATATGTACTGTATATGTATGTGAATACACATGTGTATATGTATTTTTATATGTACATATATGTATGTATGTATGTGTATATACTGTATACATATGATATATACATGCAATATATATACATATGTATGTATGTATGTATACATAAATACATACAGTATATATGTATGTATGCATGTATGTATATACTGTATATGTATGTATGTATATATATATACATACATATATTTATATATATGTATTAGGGATGTCACGGTACCAGAAATCTAGTAGTCGATACCAATACCAGTGAATTTCCACGATTCTCGATACCAAATTCGATACCACGGTAAAAACAAAACAAAAAACAATAAATCCCATTGTAATTCAACACGTACTCTTTTATTAAAAACATTTGAACATTACAAAAAACAGTGGTATGTAGCCTTTAAGTAATAAATAAAAATAATTGACCCATTTTTTTCATTTTGGCGTATCAGCAGCATGTTATCAATCGATAGTCAGACGACGGACACTACATACTGACCTGGTGCGTAAACTCAGAGTAGTAGGAGCAGGAGCAGAGGATTTGTTGTCGAAGTGAAAAGCAAACTCACCTATTTGGCAATATTTCACGTTTAATCCCAATGCTATAAGGGAAGCATAAAGTTAATGAGGTAATCACCGCGAGGGGGATTGAGCCGTCACAGCCGGTGTGCACTAGGTAGGTGTATATAAACCTATATAGGTATATAAACATATACATATACACCTATATATGTATGTATACTTTTTGATTTGTCTCTCCCAGGCTAATTTGATTTAAGGTACCACTTTATACTGTATGTTTGCTAACTGCAATTCTGCACCTCCTGACTTCAGTTAGCAGAAGCTTAGTAGACGGTTCCCCTCATTGGCTCAGAGTGCTCTGATTGAACAGTAAATCAAAGAAAAAGAGGCAATTTATTGTTTCCAATTATGTAGAAGTTGTTGCACGTGCCTCTGGCAATGAAATAATCAAAGATGTTTCGCCATGCCTTACACACTAACGCTGTGTGCCTTTGACTTTATCAGTATTTCATGCACCACTGATTTACCAAAAATGAAGCTTCAAACTTTGCTGTAGTGCCTGCGGTTATGGAATGTTGATTGCAAAGGGACCATAACATATTGACCGTGGTACTGTATCGTACTTTTTAATCATATTCATTCCTCTGTTTGGCTGTTGTGCAGGATGTTATCCTAAGCAATGGCTAGCTTTAATACATATCTTTGAACTTTGAAATCCTGTCCCTGGGGGAACCGACTCTGTAAAACAGGGATGGAGATGTAAAATTCTCAAAATAAGTAAATCTAAAATGCAAGGAATTTATACAGTCTTATCTCAGCAGTGGGAGATTATTCCTGGTATGAATCCAGTCAACCATTTATACCGCTAGATAAAAACCTTTACTTCATCCTCTCTATTTCTCGAATTATATCCCTATATGTCTCCCACTGTGTTTTCCTCTCTACCTCTGGCATATTTTTTGCATAAGGGGGGAACAAGAGACACTAGATAGACACAACAAAGTAGGAAGGTTGAAAGCACCAGGTTTGCAGAGCTATACCAGCCATAACATCAAACTTGCAGGGCAAAAAATGAGAAAGTTAAAGCACTGTTTGGTGCAGAGCTGTAGTTTCTCTCACTATAGTATATCCAATGTATCTTGTATGTCACGGTGCACTTATGAGTGCATTTCTATGTGAGTCGGCCTCCCAGAGGCATTGCCCTGATCTCTCTCTGCTCCTATTAAGCTGAGGCCCTTTCTACCCTCATCATCGTGATTAGCTCAAGCTTGTCACTTGAGTGTGCCCGTCCTCTCAGGGGGACTACTGATCAACCCAGAGCAGGTTGAGCCGACTTCGGGGGCTTTGACATCCTAAACAGGGCCGGGCTTGTGTTATAGCCATACTTTCACTACAACAGCTGGAGCCTCTTATGTGCTCTACGCCCATTGTTACGTGTCATGGAGCCGACCTGACACTAAATCTTTCTCAATTGTCTACTGACAAAGACCTGTTTACCAGCCGCGACAGTGACGCTGGTATTAATTTCACTTTGTGAGACTGTGTGTGTGTCATCATGGCAAAATGTGGTCCTGGAGACATCTACTGTAGCGGGAACCACCACAGAAGTAGTTTTGAGTACTTTGCTAGGTGTTTATATTTCTGTCTGTGTGTCTTTCTTTGTGTGGACAGATTTTTGTCAATGTGATAGGGTCGTAACCGTGCAAGATGCAGTCATGAAACTTTACAGGTGTGTAGCTGAAATCAAAATATAGGCTGAGTTCGAAGATGGGCGTGGTCCAAGCAAGGGCGCTAGAAGTAGGGGGATAGGAAGTGGCCCCACCACTTTACGCCCCTGGGCCAGTGGGCAATCCAGGTTCTGAAAAGTGAAGCCAATGCGGAAGTGTCAGATTGCGTAGAAGTCTTTGAGAAAATGACCCTACTTCTCACTTGCTTTATTACCTCAGTAAACATTGTAAACATGAGTTTATGGTCTCAATCTCTAGTTTGAAGTCTTCTTCAATACAGCATGATGTTCATTTAGTAAATTAAGGTGTCATTTAGAGTCAAATAGACGGCTACCTTGTGATTGACAGGTCGCTACCATGGTGATGTCCTGTCTGGGAGTTGTCCGCGTTTTTGTCTTACAACTTTAACCCTTTCACATGGGGTTTTCAGTTCATTAAAGTTAATTACAACATTTTGGTCGCCTTCAGCTTTCGGTTGTACTTAGCTCCACCTTTTCGTGTCACTTCTGGTTGCAAAAAGACAAGATGGCGACGGCCAAAATGTCGAACTCGAGGCTTCAAAACGGCAGTCCACAAACCAATGGGTGAAGTCACGGTGATTACGTCCACTTCTTTTAAACAGTCTATGCACTGGCTCAATTTGGCGTCACAGCTGGTGTGATTCCATCGCAAGATGGTCTGTAGTTATCTCGGCCACAATCTGTTTGACGTAATATCTAATGTCCAAAGATGTCTGAACTTGCCAACCTCAAAATAATGCAAGATGCGTCATATGGGCCATCAAGGACAAATTGTTCCCAATTATTATGTTGCTTCCACACTAGTTGTCACAAGTAAACGGTGGCGATGATAGCGCCTCGTTTCCACCTAGCTCTGCGTATGTATGCGAATAAACCGGAATTTCATTCATTCCTATGGGAACCTCTGTGATCTCCCATGTGTTTGCAAAACTTCTCCGTAATCTGCCTCGAATACGTTGAAAAAATTGTACTTTTGCGGCAGATAACGGACAGACTGTATGCACTGTGTGCCTGTGGAATTAGCGAATTAATTCTAATTGATGAGTGTAATTCAGCTCTATTCATAAAAAAAAAATTCTAAGTGAAAAGTTCGAAGGCATATTTAGCAGTTTTGTGAACTATTTTGTTAAAAGACGTATGAACCACTAGCTATAGGCACTCTGTTACACAGCTAGAATGCTACTAATGTTAGCTAAATATGCCATCAAACTTTTCACTTGGAACAAATAACGTAAAAAGCTCTGCACGAGGACACAGATATTGATAAATACTCTTTCTCTGATTATCAGCTTGTGTGTAGGAGGGGCATACATACATAAATCTGACTCACTTTCATAACCCCATACTCAGACGCTAAACATGCTCTACAGATGTACAGATCTAAATGAGGAAATTGATGAGCGCAGATTTACAGGACAGCCTTTTCGTGGTAATAATTACTAAAACATAAAAAAACATAAAAACAGTGTTAGGGTACAAACTCATGAACTATTCAGTCTCAGTGGGTTATGGTCAAACTGCCATTTTGGCCATCGGATGAAGTGAACATCATTCTGAAATTGACTGTGAAAAAGGCCACAGTAATAGGAAGGATTATGGTCGGGTCCCTGTGGTAACAGCTAAAAGAGTCATGTGGTGGAATAAGTGCACGTGGGTCGGACCTGGGGATGCTGGAGCTGCACGATGGGCTTTTATGTCTACTTCAGCGAAGCAGGGTAGTCCCTTGGGGCAAGGACACACACATACACACACTGGGTGAAATGCTGAAGAGAAACGTACCTTTCCGGTGGCCAGGCCCCGGACTCCCAGGAGCTGTTTTGTTCCTAGCTTTCGACAGGTGGGGCTTTCCTAGCAGGGGCTCTGTTGGCCAATATCCTGCAGCAAAGATCCACAGAAAAACACCGCAAAGCTCTCTGTGGAAGCAGGTAGACAGAGTTTCAATTGAGGGAATTGTTAATTGGCTGCCCTCCCAGTTGAGCACAGAGATTACTAGTCATCGACTTGGCAACCGCGTTGTTGTTAAGAGGGCTGTTTTTTTTTAATGAATGGGGATGAATTTGTGCTGAGAATGGCCGTCCATCTGTTTGTTTTGACAAAGTGGTTGTTTACCACAGTTCCCCGCGACACATAATAATGTATGATGAGACGCTGCCTTTTCTGTTCCTCTGCAGCAGACCTCACTTGCCAAACTGATGCTATTTTCGGTGATATTTTCAATGGGAGGATGCTGCATGTGTCCTCTCTCGCCCACATCTGATTCTGCTTTAATACCTTGGCTCATCCCTCATCCTTCATCCCTTCTTTTTCCTCCTCTGTGCTCCTGTGAAACAAATAGAGAGGAATGTAGGACAAAGTCTCTGCAGGCCATTCTTAAAGGGATGCCCTTGTTCCTGCCCCACTTCTGTTTCTATTTCTCTCCTCTCCCGACCCCTCCCTGTCACACATACGGGCTTTTGCATGCACGCACCTGCATAGTCACGTTAACTCGCCGATTCGCACACATGTATAGACAATTTTGTCTCCTGTCGAAGAGGCCTCATAAGCAGCGGCCTGTAACTCTATCATTAGTGTGCGATCGATGTCCGCACTGGAAAGAGAAACAGTGCCTAATGGCTAATTAATGGGGTAAGGTGAGAAATATGGCTGAGCAGTGAGACAAGCCTGGCAGACTTTGTGACAATGAAGGGTAACCTATATAAGGACATCTGTTTGATCCGGATGGAGTGAGTCAGAGAAGACCATGTAACCATGAGAAGTCCCCATGAAACAAAAGTTGGAGCGTCTCTAACGGCTGTACTGTGACATATCTCACACAAGCCCCCCGGGAAAAGCGGGAGGCTTTGAAGCAAATATTCGTAGTGGCCAAACGGTGGTATTACATCTTCCGTGTCTGTCATGTGATGACATTGGGCCCAAAAATACTTTTTCCCATAGACTTATATTGGGAAAGAGACGTCTGTAACTTTTTTTTAGGTAAATCAACTTCCCAGTACGAATACTTGACTAGCCCTTATTTAAATCATTAGGTCTTAAAAGTCGTAAAATGCACTTATAGCTAAATCCGGAGTTATTTCCGGAAGATCGCCGGACGATTCGTGTACTTTATCACTCGGCAGTCGAGCCATTTTGGCTTCATGCGCCACTGAGCAACTCCCATAGGAATGAACGTGAGCCCGCCTACAACGCTGTATCCAATTCTCTTTACACATCCATGATATTGCTCTGTTAGTTACTTCGATCAAAGAACATGTATTGATTCCATCCACGACTGGCTAGCTAGTCGCCCAAAGTCGTATTTGATTAGATCAATTTTGTAAACGCCCCCAAGTGCAGGATGAGTCATCAAACATTTGAAACTGATAACAGGAAGAGAAAAGGCAGGGATTTTGATCAGATTTTGATGTAAAACACCTTTACATATATTTGGCTTATAACAAGAGCAATTAACAATTAACACAGGGATTAAAACTGGGAAATTGTATTTTTCATTTCATGGGGACTTTAAGTTGTAGCTGATACCATTCCCAAGTGGCTTCAGATTCAAGTACATAAACTGTGGCAGAAAGAAACATAATCAAATTTTCAGCTACTTCCTAAAATCTCTCCCTCTTTATACTAAATGCCGTTTTTCACACACGTTTAGGGAGATTTTCGCTTTCTAAATGAGCTCTGAAAAAACAACTGAGAATATGAAATGTCAACATCACACTCATGGATAATGAGCTTTTGTGAGTGTTATGGAACATCAGCGCTGTTTTATGATTGTGGAGCCTCTCCCAGTAGACTGCAAAAATAAATGAAGCTTTTGATATCCTAGCAAGAGCCGAGAATGGTTCCAGCATTTGGAGTCCTGCTTAGCTCACATGTGGTGAAGCTGAACATTAGTGTGGTATAACATGTTAGCCCTCTAGTATTATTCTAATGAGAGTGAAATCACCCTGGCTGTCACTCTATCTGGTAAAAATGTAGATTCAGTGTGTGAAACTCTGATTGAGTCTAATGAAAAAAAATTACCGGAGACATTACAGTAGCGAAGCCGCTCAGTGCATGCTGAAAGGTCCAACCTCTTTGTTTATCACAGTCACCGTGGCGATATAAAGGCTATTTGCTGTTGCAGTTGCAGTTGCCTGATATCCCTCAATGAAGAGCGGAAGGGCTATTTTCAGACCACAGCATGAACACAGCATGAGCCAATCTCAAAGCATGCAGTTAACTTAATAAACCCCAGATGAGATTGAAATGATTTAAGTGCCTTTGTGGCTCCTTTTTTTTTCAGAATATGTAGCCACAGGGTCAATACATGTTAACTCTTTCAGCTTCAGATTGTTCAATATATATATACGTATATATACACAGTACATACATTTTGAAGAGTGTTAATTAAACGCACTACTTTCAATTTTAACAAAATCTACTGCATGCATTTTTACTGCTACGAGCCTCTGGCTTAGCTGTTGCCATGTTGAGAGCCATGACGAGGCAATAGGAATGCTCTCAATCTCGCATTTAGCACCTTTAAACTTTTACTGTCTTAGTGCTGTGATGAACTCAAAAGCCAGCTTGCAATTATTATATTTAGATAAGAATACAAATTAAAGTAAGAATTTTGCTGTGGAATACATGAATGGTTTGGAATGTATCTAAAAATGTTGAGTCCTAATGGTACGTGTCCACAGCCTCAGTCCTTTCCACGCTTCCCATTCATTGCAATGTAAACAGCCGAGCAATGCATTCTGGTGGCGTAGGGTTGCGTTTCGGGAGACGGATCGCCACGTTGGCCACTCCTCATTTGCATAAAGTTGAGGTCTAGGCTACTTTATGCAAATCAGGAGCGTCCGGTGCGACTCGTCGCCTCTGGAAACTCCTGTCAAACTTTTAAACTAACTGTTGACGATCCAAAATAAAGACAGATTCAGCAGCTGCATGCATTATTTATTGCATAAAATGTTTTCAGAAACACATATCGGTGAACTATTTTCATAATATACGAGAAAGAAGTTTCCAAACTTAGGTTTGAAAGCTGGGAGCAGAAGCTCACGAGTGAAAGCGGTCGTCCAATGAGGTGCCTAGTGCCTAGTGGCAGCCCATCTAGCATCCAATGCTGGCAAGCGAGGCGATCCCTTGCGTCCAAAAACGCCCATGTGGACATGTACCATAAAAGATACATTTCCTTTCTTTATGAGGGAATTAGGATTGGGTTGACTTGATTAGTATAATTTGTAGATTACATTATGTACTGGTTATTTTACAAGAGGAGGTCTAAATGCACTGATTTAATGACCTGAAATTAGAACAAATAAAACCTAGCACCACCAACTTCATTTGCTTCACAATGTAAATCAGTGTGCTGATAACGACTTTTCTATTTTTGGATATGGCACATAACCGCAGCTTTCATCTCTTAATTGGTTTGTGTTCAAAAGAGGAGTGATGCGATGTGTGTAGTTTAGCTATTGTACTGCGCCACTGGCTTCTGAATATATTAATAAGTGTAATTTCTCTCTTGCAAAGATTCTCCTTTTTCTTTTTTTACACTGCTGTCCTTATTCACTCCCTCATTTCAAATATATTGCCTTGCGGAGCAGCAAACTGTATGAAGTTTCTTTTAGTGATGTGCTATTTTCTCCTCCTTTAGACTCTAAAATAAGTAACGTCTTTGTAGAGGAAATGCTTGAAGCGGGATGCAAGTCATTTGCATTCAGATGAAATAAAAATGAGTTCTCTATTTTTAGCCTCCCTTAGGAGGTTTTATTTGTCCATTGCCCTTGTAGGTACTAAAATATTTCTTATTTTAGTAATGGTGCCTTGGCCTAAATCAGTCATTTAAGTACTAACCTGGCCTTCTTTCAGCTTCACACGCCCCTCCCTGCTGTGTCCCCTGCACGTACATGCACTATACCCTCAGGAGAAATACTGCATGTAAGCCAGACATTCAGTTATTGTGCTCAGATCATTTGTATTTCTCTGTTTGGGTTTGTATATTGATTGTACGGGGTGACTCGAACGCTAACAAATGAGACTACGAATCCGTAACTACATTCCAAGATGCTTATGAGCTTACTAGAGCAGGAGGCATTTGTGAGATATGAAGAATGACTCAGATTCGGTGTGTCGCGGTGTGGTTTGCGAGCACCCGTTGAGCCGGGAGCGGTGTGTAGTTGTTGTTGTTTTCTCAGGGGGGCAACCTTGCTGTTGCTCCTGCAGCCAGCCAAGGTCATGTGCGGGCTAACAAAGGGCTGGCTCCTGCCGGCTGGCTGACTGAAGGTGTTCAGGGCTATTTTTAGAGCATCATCAACATCAACATACTCCTTTGCCCTTGTGAACAAATGAGTTTTACCTCTCTGGTTTGCGATTTCCAGAGGCAGAGTTCCTGGTCGGAGGAGGTTGACGTGGGGAAACATTTTATGTCCTGAAATAGACTTGCAATGCTCTGCGGCCTTCCCTCGGGCAATTGCTGTCCTCCTGTGTCTGTGCCTGCATGATGTAAGTGTGTGTACATGTGTGTACGTTGGTGCTAGCTTTGCTAATAAGCAGAGTGGGGTTAGAGAGTGAGGTGCAGGCAAGTCAAACACAAGAGGAGCCCAGGGATCTCCAGGTAATTTCCATGTGGCCTAAAACTAGCATTGTGTGCTATATGAGACAAATTGTCTTCAGTACCTCTGGGAGCTCAGTCTCCCTCCCTTTTCCCTCCGTCACGTCCACATCTTCCCCTCTTCCTTGCCCTCTTACTGTCACTACCTCTCTTCTCTCCCTGTCTCTTTTATCTCTCCGTGTCTTGCTGCTGTCTTTTCTTTCTCTCCCACCCACCTCTTCCTCTCTCCTCTTCCTGTCAGGCAGGATGTTGTAACCCCAGTCTGTGCCAGGGCTTAAGGAGTAATAAGAACTGTGTGTGGCGGGCAGATCTATTTTCTGCAGGACACTGGCAGCATGTGGTCGGGAATCCCTTGTGATTGTGGAGCGTGAAGTGACATTGAAAGCAGGAATCAGGATGTTGGCTTGTCTTACATGCTCATTGTGTAGGAAAGGGACACAGAAACAGAAACACCTATATAGTATAACGGAATCCAATACAATAGCCTCGTAATACATAACACATTTGAGAAGCTTAGAATGCTCAGTTTTTTTACAGACTATATCAATGAAGTGATGAATGAAGGTCAGAGATTGGACACAAACTCTGGTCGCTTGTGTTTAAGTTACAGTTGCACTTCCAGCACTGACAGTTGGCCCTGGATCATGTGTTGCCGAATCATCCAATTTGAACCCAATTTTCAGGGACACTGGACTGATTTTTAAGGCCATAGTTGCTGTTGATGTATTCAATCTAGTTATAAAGCAAGGAATCTCTGTCTCTCTGTGTGTATGGGAGTATGTCCTTTGCATATCTCAAGAACCATTCATCCGATCTACTTCACTCTTCGCGGGTGTATTGCTGGGGACGCCATGGCATGCTTTGTCGAATTTGGTGTAATTTGGACACGCAACACGTTGAATATTAATAAACGTAAAAAATAAAACAACAATGGAGCAGCGCTCTGTGTAGCAGCGGGGGTGGTGCTTCAGGGCTCTGAAGACTAAAGCATGTCGTCTGCGGCAGCTCATCGACTGCTGGATGCTGGATATAGCATGCTACGACGAACTAGGGCTCGGCGATATGGAGAAAATCAAATATCACAATATTTTTTGACCAAATACCTCGATATCAATATTGTGACGATATTGTAGGTTTGACCATTGGTGCTTTTACAAACTGTTTACACAATGAGATGCGGATATACTGTCTAAATGGGTAAAGGCAAATAATAACACTTAAACCATATTACGCTATTAAGATATCCGAAATCTAAGCAATATCTAGTCTCATATTACAATATCGATATAATATTGATATATTGCCCAGCCCTAAACTAAACTCTTCTTCACTTCCCTGGAGTCAATGAGTGATGAGCGGTTCTCGACAATGCTGCAAGCTACACTTCCTTGGGGCCAAGCACTCGGCCCGCTCCAAACAGCCATGCACTCTTAACGGGCACGCCCCCTACAACGCAGCAAGCAGCAATGTCGGTTGCCAAGCAATCAGCCTGCTCCAAACGGGCACAAGCTCTGACCGGTTATGCGTTCTGAACGGGCACGCCTCCAGACAAAGCTGCAATTCCGGGAGCCAAATAATCAGCGTGCTCCGAACCGCTACTTAAAGAACTATTATTCAAATTTAAACCTGCATTAATTGATTGGCCACTTGGGCATCAAGCTGTAATCACAATGTTGACGTACAGTATTATCATCTTTTAAAATTGTTCGGCAAACTGTTGATTATTTACACATCCGGCAGACACAGAGGCCAGGCCATCTGATGAATATTCCCTCTTTTTTATGCCAGGCATTGTGTTTTTGGGTTGTCCTTCCATCCGTGTGGTCCATTCTCATGAACGTGATATCTCAGGAACACTTGACGGAATTTCTTCAAATTTGGCACAAACGTTTCAATTCAACACAAATGTTGAATAGGATGAATTGATGAATGGATGTGAACTGCACCTTCATTGGTTGGCGGAGGCATACAACCGCGAGGCGGTAATTCTAGTTTTTGTTTTGATTTGATCTCCACCAACTCCTAAAGGAAATATCTGGGTCTTTACAGTAGCTGCTAAATGCTCGACCAGGTTTGCCAGGTAGTGGATGAAAGCAGTGAGACTGACTGTGAGTTTGTCACTTTAAAGGGACTGTTTGTAAGAATCAGAAATTGCTTGTTAACAGCGACAACTGTGGCCGTTAAGTCAACGAAAGTCAGCGTCCTGTTGCTCGGGCTCGCGCTTGTGCTCGCTCTACATAGACATGAACGAGCATCGCTCAAAACAGTGAGGCGACACACGTCAGCTAAAACCACAATATCACTCTATATTTCACCTGCTTGGCAGTAATGTTAGCTGACCAGACGAAGGTCTCTCCATGAATCAATGCTGATCCTAGTGTTGGCTTTCCTGCCTCAGCCTCCCGACCGCGGCCGGAGGGAACAAGGGAGACACCGGAGTTTTGGTCGGAGACGATAACGTTACTCGCTGTGGAGCCCCGTCACAAGACACGGAAAACCTTGTTTGGTCTGGAGGAGCTGCAGCATTTATTTCTGCACAAACGTCCACTGTACATTCACTAGATATTCTCAGACCAAAGCTACGGTGTCCCCCGCGTCCTCCGACCTCGGCCAACACTGTTTTGCAAGACGGGCTTCACTAGATATAACTTTGCGGTGTAGGTGCTTCGTGTAGTTTGTGTTGGAGTCCTGTCTGAACAGCGTAGCCACACGTGAGCGCGCATGGGACACCGACCCGGATTGATTTATACGTGTAAGAAGTTACAAACAGTCCCTTTAAGTGACAAGATTAAAGAAATGCATTATTTGGAAATATTGCTTTGATGTTAGCAGAGACAGGATGACTCACTGTTAAGTTGTGTGTGTGTATAGGTGATGAGTCACAGCTCTACTCACGCAGCATTATGTTGTGTTTAATAAGTATTTATCCTGACAGATGATACAATCAAACATTATGAGTCGCCATATACACAGCAACTAATTCATTCCTATTTTTGTCCTTTTCAGTCTGCATCGCTATTTTATGAAACACATTCGGCAGCTCCACAATAATAGACTGTGAACCTTCCCCCCGCCCGCTCCGATGAACTCTTAATTTCCTATTGTGCCTCTGAGCTTTAGAGAGAAACCATATGTCTGCCTGATGTGTCTTCCCACTACTTTAGTTAATGATAAGCTTTACTTTCAAATAACGATTATAAAAATGACTAAATTAAAGCTCTCAGAGTGTAGCCATTGTGCTGCCTTATAAGCAAAAATCACGTCAAATTCAGTGTACCGCTCAGCCCCTCCCGCTGTGCGCCGCCATGCTCCCTCTGTTATTGAGAATGCTCTGGGTCACGTGACTGTAGATGAGCAGTTATACAGAATTAGGCCAGAGCTTGGCCTGAGGGGAAACGCCACAGTGACCACTCCAAATGGTGTCTTCAGTGTGCACCATCTGCGTGTGTGTATCCGCTCATAAGTACTTGTAAGTGCATTTGTATTAGCGTGTATGTGTGTGCATTCTCTTGCACAAAGGTCTTAGCTCAGGTTGTGGTATCAGATCCGTTATGGGAGTGCGATCTCATAGCACTAGCGTGTAGCGTGTAGATGGATGTGAAGAATATTGTGTATGATTCATGTAGGGATGCACCGATCTGACTTTTTCTGTCCCGATAGCGATAGCGATACCTTGGCTTTGGGTATCATACCAGTGTTTAATTAATAAGCTTTATGCTTCACTGTGTAGAAGTGACTGGGTTCATTCTTTTATTTGTAAGGCAACATCAGGCTTGACTTAAACATTGCTTTCCTAACTTTGTAAAAACAAAATGTGACCAATAAATACATAGATATACAGGCACATTTACTGGATTGTTATTTATTATTACAATAATAAATCGCACACCAGCAACTTAAAAAACAAAAAATATCTTGAAAATTAACTTGAATTGCAATTCAAGCGTAAACCTTATGCAGCAAAACATTGGTCAGAACTTAAACAGTAATTACAATTCCAGCATATAATGTATGTAGTATATATTAGGGCTGTCAAAGTTAACGCGATAATAACACGTCAACACAAATTTGTTTTAACGCCACTGATTTCTTTAATGCATCTTGTGATTTTTATGTTGTAGCGGGCTCAGTATTAAAGCTAGATTGAAGATACTGGAATCATATGAAACTAGACAACCTAAGAAATACATTGTTACCAACCATGTCATACTAGCTTGTCCTTCCGGGAAGGAGGCTAAATAACGCTGCAAACTACGCTAAATGTTGGCGAGGGAAAATTGTCATAGCCATTTTCAAAGGGATCCCTTGACCTCTGACCTCAAGATATGTGAATGAAAATGGGTCCTATGGGTACCCACGAGTCTCCCCTTTACAGACATGCCCACTTTATGATAATCACATGCAGTTTGGGGCAAGTCATAGTCAAGTCAACACACTGACACACTGACAGCTGTTGTTGCCTGTTGGGCTTGAGTTTGCCATGTTATTCACTTCAATACAAACAAGACATTACATATAATACATTACAATACAAGAAGCACTATAAAAAGTCATGATTAGAAGAGATTAAAAATGTAAATATATACATATATTAATGCCTTACATATAAAGAACTATACCAATGCCTCCACAGATGTGATTGGTACTGTGTAGTGCTAAATCTTATGTTAGACAGCTGCAAGATTATCTAATTCTCAGATTTATTTAGCCGGCATATAAATTTGTACATGAGATTTCTTAAGACCGTTTGAAAAGTATTTATGCCTGCAGACACAGACATTTCACTTGCACTGCAACATCTCGGTCTTTTTAGTAATGTTCTCATTGCATCATTATATGCGACTTGAAGTCTCTATAAGCTCGCTTTCTTGTAGTTTGACCACAAATGGGCTGTATACAGTGGTGTACAATATGCTCTGAGCAGAGACATCTTCACTCTATCTGAACACATACTAAACTTCCGTGAGAGAATGTTTGCTTGTGCATACATCTTGCGGCATCGGTCATGTCTTCAGTAGTGAAATGTCCAAGATATTTTACCTTATTACAGACACAAAGATTGTTATCAGACATTTTGAAGTCTGGACATTTTAGACATTTGTCCTCCTTCACTCCTCCTACACTCTTACTGGCATTGTATTGGATATCATGTTCCACACCACACACAGAACATACATTGAGGAGCTGCTGAAGACTAGTGCTACTTGGACTAGAGAGCACAAGATCATCAGCATACATAATATGGTTCACTAAAGTATTACCAACCATGCACCCAGTATTACAGGCTTTCAATTGCTTAGAGAGATCATTAGTATATAAATGAAAAAAAACTGGAGACACAATTCCCCCTTGTCTGACACCATTGCTAACCCCAAATCGGGCTGAGACACTGTTGCCCCATTTTACCTGCATAGTCTGGCGAGCAACTCAATTTAATAAACAACATTCTATGATTAACACGATCAAAAGCTTTAGACGCATCAATAAAACACATAAGAACTGATGAGTTTTGACCTCTATATTTGTTTACAATTTCCTTTAATGCATATATACACAGGTCAGTGCTGTGTTTAGCTTTAAATCCAAACCGGTTGTCTTTGGAGTTAATAAACTCATTTAATCCATCTGGCGGGATTCTTTCTAAGAGTTTTGACAGTACGCTGGCTAAAGCAATGGGTCTGTAGTTATCTAGCCTGCCCACTTTACCAGCCTTGTCCTTAATTACTGGAACTAACAGGACAGACAACATGGAGTCTGATAACACGCCATGGATCATAAAACCAGTAAAACACATAGCAAGGAGAGGAGCTATCCTCGGACTGGCATATTTAATGTGTTCAGCCGTAATATGGTCTATGCCGCTTGCTTTATTAACAGACAGCTTCTTTATAGCTTGGTATACCTCATGTGACATAATCACCATTGAATCACCACTCTCTCACTATCCGTCTTAAATAAATCACTTTAGACACAGTTGAATAACACACTATAATGTTGTCGCCATCACTCAGCAATGTTGTCTGTTCCAGAAGTTCCATTTGCAGTGCACGGCAGAGATGTTTTACTGCTGTTAAGAGCTCTCACTTCTTTCCAAAAATCAATGACACTATTCCTCAATAGCTACTTAGCCACGGAATCAGCCCCCATGACTTGCTCATTTTTACAAATGAAGTGGATGGCATACTTATTATATCTTACATTAGTGAGCTTCTTGTACTCGAGCTCAGGACCTTGTCTGGGTCTCCCTACCATAGCCCATGATTTGAAAGCTTCACGGGCTTCCGCGTGATACTCCGCTTCATACTTGCTCCAGCCGGGCCTGTTATAATGTGTTTTATTTTTATGCTTATAGTAGGGCTTATTGCCTTCATACACAGCACCTATAATATCATTATACATGGAGCAAAGATCCTTCCCATTTGAATATATTTTTTATGCTAAATGCAGTACCTGTGAGGGTTTCTGGACAATATTTGTCATTGTTTTGTGTTGGTAATTGATTTCCAATAATACATATAAACATACATTCGCATAAAGCAGCATATTTGCCCACTCCCATGTTGATAAGAGTATTAAATATAAAAAAAAATTGCGATTAATTGTGATTAACTATGGACAATCATGCATACATAGAGAGTTGAATTGAATAGATTGGCCTTATTGTCACCAATACCCGATCCAGCTATTTGAGTCAGTATCGGCCCGATATCCGATCCGGTATCGGTGCATCCCTAGATTCATGACAGGTTTGTTTTAGCATTCGTGTTTAGTTTGATGCCTACTGAATCAGGTGGAGATGCCGGCAGTGAATTAATAATTGAGTATACAGGCCAGATCAATGTTAACTCCTTCCAGGGGTCAGAAGCGAATTAACCTCCGTCCAAAAGTCTGATGGCGCCGTCTGAGGGAAAATGCCTCTCAACCAAAATAAGTCACTTTTACTTTTAAACAATTCCCGCATAAACCAGACTTATTCTAATCATCTCGGACATGAGCCAGGGTTTTACATCATCTTAAAGATCACATCAGTCCTCCGGATACGCTCGAGACGGACCACACACTCATGAATTAGAAGTCGGATCATCCTCTTGGAGCGATACGTCCTCTCCGGCGTGTCTGCACTCAGTCATCCATTATAATGGATCATCATGAGATAAAATGTTTGATGTTAACTGGAAGATGATTAAGCCTCACTCCTCTGGAGGTTCTCATTATGCAGTAAGCTCTACTCTGGATCTCACGCTGTGCCCCTATGGGCTCCATGCATAAAAAATGTATACTTTTAATGTTTGAATTGGAACATATGGGACTTGTAGCTGTGTACTCTTTTAATGGCCACTTGAGTGTTCGATTGCCAGTCTATACATTCCCAAAGGTCGCCTATAGCCAGGCAGCCAAACCATAATGCATATTCACGTTGTTCCCCGCGATGGGATTTCCTCATTACTCTGGAGCAAAATGCTATAAGGCCTGTGACCAAGAAGAAGAATGGGGTGGGCACACTTCCCATTATTGCTTTTGTTGAGAGCTCCCACTTGCTAATGGTAAATCATCACAAGGTAAACATGAAGATGGATTACATGACAGGCCGGACAGATCACCACTCATTTATCATCATCTGCTTTTTTTTTTTAAGCAACACCCAGCTCGCTATTGCACTCTGATAAATGGAGAGAGCTATGCAGTCTGTTTTCTTTGTGTAGAGTCTCTGTCGTACAAGGGAATATGTGTGTTTGACAGATGCTGAATAATTTATGCATGCTGAGTGTGCTGTCACATCAAAGCAACTACCAATTTCACTTTATTTTCGTCTATATGTGGTTGACTCTGCAGTCACAGTGGGTCTTTTATCTTGGTCTGTTACCCCCTTGGGCTCAGAGGAGGAATTGCAGCAGGGTGTCAAGTGAAACTCAATAGCATATCACTAAACTAATTTATTAATGGTGTTTTTCATCCCATGTTTTGATCAAATTAATTTGCATTAACAGACAGGGGTTCTCTCTGTAACAGTTAAAATATATCACTGGCAGGGATCCAGTTCAGTCAGTTTAGATGGCCAGCATCGGTCAGCACCGTTTGACCTTGACAGCTTCAAGCCGGCTGTTGTTACCAGAGAACAGTTTCTTATCAGTCCTGTGAGCTGAACGCAGGGAAGGTGATCAGGATCAGGCCGTATATGCATCTCTGAATAAAAAAAGGACAAGTTACAGCATAAATCATGATTATCCTGATATGTAGGGGTGAGCAATAAGTCATTGTCTTTTGGCGGAATTTGTATCAGGATGATGTTGTGATCATATTTTATTACTGTTTTACCAAATTCTGTTGGCTAAATTAATAACAAAATGAGATATGCAGAGTTCTGCCTGATGCAATGCATATCAATGGAATACAGTTTGTCACATTCCGCATACATTTTATGGTATTTTGCATATATTAAAGGGTAACTTCTGTATTTTTCAACCTGGACTATATTTTCCCATGTTTTTATGTGACTAAGTGAATAATGGGGACAACTATTTTTTAATTCAGTCCAGTATTGAGGGATAACACTGTAACTAGCAGCCGCAAAACGAGCTATGAGGGCAATTGCACAGCGTCAATGTTTGCCACTGACAGACACTTATAATAACATCTGAGCAGTACAACATTATGGAAAGGACCCAGTAGAGAAATAAAGCGTTCTTTCTTACTTTTCACTTGATCCGGTCTGTTTGTTATTGAAGAAGAAGTCTTGTTGTGAAATCTGAATATCCGTATACTCTGGCTCAAATAAATACGGGCAGCCATCGAATTCAATGACCTCATCCACATTGTCAAAATCATCTAAATATTCAGCCATGACATTGAAAATCTTTTAGATAACACTAAGCTACGCTTTCTGGACTCCAACACAACAAACTCTTCCCGGCTGGCACTCACGTTTCCACTATGGATGTATTCACTAGTCCACTGTTGTCCTCCAAGCATTTTTAGTGCAGGTAAATGACAGTACCATCTTGCCCTGATTGCACCATACTGCAGCCAGTGCTCTCCCTCAATATTGGATCAATTTCAGAAATTGTTGTCCCTATCAGAAACAGAATCAGGTTTATTTCGCCAATTACAGTATATACATACATGGAATTTGACTCTTTTATGCAGCTCTGTCAATGTACATACACAGAATAGAAATATCAGAATAAAAATATACACTAATCAAAATAAAATTAAAATAAAATGTCTATATACAAGTCAAGTGTTGGGGAGTTGTAAACAATACATATAGTGCAAAGAAATAAATACCGGATGGATATAAATGGACTGGATCAATATGTACAGCATGTACATGTGGATATGTCTATATACAGTTATGTACAGTTAGTAGGATTTATATTTACAGTAAGTTAGACACAAAAACATGGGACAATTTATTGATATGGTGATATTTATATAATTATTATTTTTCCCTATGCTGATTCACCCATTTCACTAACTGACCAACTGTAAAAACAAAACAAAAACAAATACAAAGAAACATAAAGAGACATAACATGGAAATATGTCGAGGTCCCTGGTATTTGCCGCCTGTCTGTTCATGATAGGAAATAAAACAAAGACCCTTCTCTACATCAGTATCAGTTCATGAGTATTTAACTTTATAGTAATGTGTTTTCTCTCTTTCTCTCTCTTTGTTCTCTAGTCCTATAGAATCCTGCCAGAATTTCTACAAAGACTTCACGTTACAGATCGATATGGCCTTCAACGTCTTCTTCCTTCTCTACTTTGGCCTGCGGGTAAGTTGGCACGTGCATGCTCACACAATGCACACACTCACTCGTACATCTATACACATTTACAGACACACACTGGCTCAAATAATATGCACACAGCCATGCAGAGAGGCAGGCCGGCATGCTTTTACATGCATTCAAATCTACAGCATCCTACAAAAAGATCTTGCATGCTTCTTATTTTCAACCCTCATTCCAGTATATTGCATTTTTACATCTTCTTTATATGATGAAGAATTTTAAAACATTTAAAACTAGGGCTGTCGAAGTTAACGTAATAATAACGCATTTACGCAAATTTGTTTTAACGCCACTAATTTCTTAAATGCATTAATGCAACCTGCAATTTTTTTGGTTGTAGCGGGCTCAGTTTTAAAGCTAGAGTGAAGATACTGGTATCATATGAAACTAGAAAACCTAAAGAATCCATTGCTACCAACCATGTCATATTACTTTGCTTCATTGCTTCAAATTTACGCTACATTTTGGCAAGGAAAAACTGGCATTGCCATTTTCAAAGGGGTCCCTTGACCTCTGACCTCAAGATATGTGAATGTAAATGGGTTCTATGGGTACCCACGAGTCTCCCCTTTACAGACATGCCCACTTTATGATAATCACATGCAGTTTGGGGCAAGTCATAGTCAAGTCAGCACACTGACACACTGACAGCTGTTGTTGCCTGTTGGGCTGCAGTTTGCTAAAAAAAGATTTATGCTATATGTGATTGTGTGAATATTTGTCATTGTTTTGTGTTGTTAATTGATTTCCAATAATAAATATATACATACATGTGCATAAAGCAAGCATATTTGCCCAACCCCATGTTGATAAGTGTATTAAATACTTGACAAATCTACCTTTAAGGTACATTATGAACAGATAAAACATGTGTGATTAATCGTGATTAACTATTTTAATCAATTGACAGCCCTATTTAAAACATTTTTACAAGACAACCAACGATGCTTACAAACAAGCAGACACCACCCTTAAGTCGCCTACGAATACTCGCACAGCATGCCTTTAGTTTAAACTGACCCTGTTGTAATAATGTTGCTAGCATGGCTGTCATGCCAGAGCAGCATTCCAGTGGTGCAGACGCAAGCCTGTCGTCCTGAATGAATGAATAAATAAACTCATAAGCTGCTTACACCACCAACCATTTGCATGACTCAGCAAGTGGGGTGAAGCTTTTGTCATTCTATAGTATGTCAGCGATGCCAGTTTGAATGGTAGGGATGTGGTGTTATGTATAAAATTAGAATTGTCATTTTTTGATGCCATCCTCTGTTTCTTTTGACAGTTTATAGCGGCAAATGACAAGCTGTGGTTCTGGCTGGAGGTCAATTCAGTGGTCGACTTCTTTACTGTTCCTCCCGTGTTTGTTTCTGTCTACTTGAACAGAAGCTGGCTCGGTAAGTCTTCGCATCCCTTTCAGCTGTCTATGTCTCTCTCGCTTTGACACTTTCACGAATCTATTCTTTCGTAGCCTCATCTTTTCTTGCTTTCTTTCACCGTTTTTTTTACATTTTCCCTCTCAACGCCTCCGTCTTACTTTTTTTCCCATTTCTTCTTTTGCCTCTATCTTCACATGTCACCCCTCCTTTTATCACTCCCTATCTCTCCGTTTGCCTCCCAGTCCCCCTTCTGTCTCCCCATTACTGGGAGTGTGTCTCCGAGGCCCTTTTGCTTTGGGCTGCAGTCAACTTCCCCTCATCATTGGAAGTGACAGGGCTGAGTTCCTCTGATGTTTCAGGGAGCACAGACGCAGCAGAGTGGATTGGCTAATGGGAGTGAGAGTGACTCAGAAAACGGCCCAGGCTGTGGTTCTCTGTGTGCGTGTCTGTGTGTGCGTGTGCGTGCGTGCGTGCTTCAGAGTCATTGGTAATTGCCGTGATGAGGCGTTGCACCTGGAATACCTCACAGCGGTCCGTAACTGCCATCTAATGGGCTCATTCACACTCAAACAAAAAAAATGCACATGCAAAAGCATGTGTTATCCCCATACACTCACACACACATACACACTCGTTCTTGCATGAGCAGACTGGAAAACACCCTAACCTGTATTACATAACGACCTACTTTTCTCAGTGCATTCAGAGTATTGTGGCCTGAATTACACTGCAGTAGAAAGAGTTTATTTTAGCTGTTTTTCTTTTCAGGTGCACTGCCGCTCTGCTTTTAAAACCACATACAATACTATACGTCGTTGCTATACTTCATTAACAACTCAGCTGAATGTCAATCCAATGTTTATCTGAGCATAACATCGGACCGCCAAAACTGTTAAGTCAGAATGCGAGGCTATTATATGAAATGTAGTTGAAGGAGTTGAGGTTCTTAAAGCAGAAAATCATCGACATTTCCTTCCAAAAGACATTTTATACATATTTTTTTGAAGGAAAATCCTGTTTCTTTTCTCTTTTTTTTTTCAGAATGTGTCTTATTAGGCATTTTTCATGGAAGACATTTTGACATGTCACAGTAGGAAAAGCATTGGTGTAGATAATAAAATGAATGATGGCTTAATTCCAATTAGGTGCTTCACTTCCAGGGTCCTGCTGTTTCGTTGTCACTCTGTCATGGTTTACGTGCACAAAATATTCTGTTTTTTGCCCTTATTCCAAAAAAGACAATATTCCTACTAAGCTGTTTACATGACTAATGCAAATGAATATTCCACTAATATTCCCGTTTACGTGCAGCCGTGCGTACTCCGATTAACGTAACCAGTTGCGGACTTATTCAACCGTGCGAACACAGCCTCCCTCTTTCATTCCTTCAACCACCTTCTTGAAAAGGTCGGCGTTGCGATATTTGTGCATATCCAAAAACCTGCTGATATTCAAGTCTTTCATAATGTTTAAAAGTTGGTGTGTTTCTCCTTCCAACCAGAAATGTGGGCTTTTCTTTTGGGAGTGCATCTCTGCAAACTGATGGCTATTTGGTTTGTGTACAAAAAACAGAGCTGGCCTTCAACAGGCAAGAGACTGTGTGTTGCAAACTGCCGTAAAAAACACAATTGAGACGCATATTCTGAATGCGGCGTATACATGTCCAAAGAATGCTCATAAAAATTAAATAATATCGGCATATCCCACATGTCTAAATCAGTCAATGCTGTATTCGGAATAAGGCTTTATTCAGAATATCCAAACAGAATATGCTGTTTACCCGACCCGTATCAAATTCATTATATTGTCATATTCTGAATGGTAGTGGAATATTAGTGTGCATGAAAACGTAATCACTATTATGGTTTACAGGGACACTTGAACAGAGTGGAGACATTATTAATGTTATTTGTGACACCTGTGCTTTTCCTGTTATGACTCATCAAAATATCTGCTGTGAAAAAGGCCTGTAATAATAACTAGCAATAACTTCATTTCTGAGAACTTATTAACATTGTAAAAAATAAGCCATGAGTCATAAGTTGATCATACAGGTCATCAACAAATCCCACGGTTAGCGAAATGTATTTGAAAGAGAAAACTAAGGTGGATTTCTGTTGAAACATCCATCGCTGCTCACAGACTTCCTGGTTCAACTTAGACATACCATATTATGTGCACATATTTTTCCTGCGCAATCAGGGATTATTAGCAACATTTTGGCTGTGCATATTCTAGTTTTACTTAGAATAGTTGAAATAAACCTTTATTATTCATTAATTACATGACATAAACTAGACTATCTATACTGTCAGAGATTCAGGGATGTGGAAGGTCTGCCTTCTATGTTCTTGTTTTGACATGCCCGCTGGAATCACTAGATCTAGTAATATAAAACGTAATATAAAAGTAAGACGCAATATGAAACTGTGAAAGTCTAATCTCTGAGGTGCTAAAGTTTTCTTAAGAGGCTCACTGTGGCCCATGAATTTCACAGGGAACAAGCTGTGTAATGAATTAGATATGGCCGAGTCAAGTCATCTGGTTTCTGGTATTCATGATGTAACGTGTCCTCATCTCATCCCCAGAAAGCCGTTGGTGTTAGGGCCTTGATGAGGATGATGAAAGGCTGTGAAATGGTGGTCTGGCTGCTGCCTGACATTCTGCAGTGAATAATTACCTGTGATCATTTAATATCCTGTAGAAAGCAAGGACGCCTTTTTTATTCAATACAGCTGGAGTGTGAGTTGTTGTGTAGAAAAGATTGTGAATTTATTTTTTTTGAGAGATGCCCTAGAAACCAGAGCTATTAATATGCATTTATTTTTATAACTATTATTTTGAAAAGGGAAGAATCTTCTTGCACGGATGACATATCAGGTGGCATGTCCTTCAAACTTTAGAGCATGTTTATTTTTGCACTGTTGGACATATACACTGTAACCACAGCGCATTATAGTAACAGAACTCCCATTGGCATGGCTTAAGTGTATGCGCTTGTCCACGTGTTTAAGGCCGCATACAGCGTTGCAAAGCCTCAGTTATAAAATGAACAGTGTGTATCTGCACTGGGATATGGTGTACCCTAACAGGCTGCTGATAGCTTCCAGAATACTAATGGGGTGCTGAAAGAGTCTGTTAATAACTGTGGAGTTAGGTCAGGAATCATGATTAGCTTTAGTGCCTTATTGCTGATCTGCTTTCAGATGGTAACTATGGAGGACGGAACCTGCCAAAATAAAAACATGTCTCAATACATAAATAAATATGCCATTAAATGAACCAAAAATAATATTTAAAATAAATGTAGCCATTAATTAATTAATAAATAAAATGTGACATAGATTGTTTTTAATTTGCTTATTTATCTTTGTATTAATTCCCCTATGTACAGTATCAACTCTTCCATTTAATTTTCCCTTTTATTTATTTATATCTATTATCTATGAAATTTATGTTTGCATGTATTTTTTTATTTATTTTACATTTATTTTAAAATGCATTTATTCATTATTGAATTTTATGTATTTATTTATTATTTCTGCATCATTTTCTCTCTATATTTTCCCCCTATTTATTTCCCCAAAGTTATTCATTTCTGTATTCTTTTCTCTGATCTGCATATCTGTACCGGTCTGAGAATGCAAGACCAAAGGTAAATAAATAAAGAAGCAAATTTAAACAGAGATATCAATGTATGTAACATTTTATCAATTAATGAATACATATACATTTATTTCTAATATTATTTTTGATACATTTAATGGCATATTTATTTATTTATCAAGTCATTTATTTATTCATTTATTTTTGATTTTAGCAGGTTCCTCCTCCATAGGTAACCTTTGATGTTAACTGATAAATATATCACATTGTCACTTCCCTAAAGACTATTGCCTCCTATATACAGAATGTCTTAATGCTTGACAGGGCCATAATGTTTTTCCTAATAATCAATAGATTAATCCATAGTTGGTGCTACTTTCATTTAGCTAAGTGGGTATATTGTGTCCCATAACAGGCTTTGTTAGAGGAAGCCAAGGTGGTTGTTAAGAATGTGTATTGTGCTCCTCATTCCCAGTGGATTAGTTCATATTTTCTTTCCATTCACCGCTGGGGAATACACACCACAGCCAGTGTAATACATCTTAATTACCGTACCTTTCCCTTCACTCTATCAGCCGTGGTCCTGCATGAGAAGACCGCTGGAGAATCCGGTGGAGGTGTATAATAAAAAGACCACTAATAGGGGTTCTGCCCCGGTGCTGTTTGGTAGTGCGCCCGCCCACTCCGCACCGCGAGGAAGTCTATGCCGTATGCATTTCAAGTTATGCTCTCTCTGCCTCTGCAAATTGGACATTGATTAAGAGGAGGAGAGCGATGCGCGGCTAATGTAAGAGGGCATGCAGAGTTCTTCCTCGGAAAAGGGAATTAATCTCCTTTAACTACTTGAACCGAGCATTGCTCTCAAGAGAGTCCCAGCAGTGTAGGATTAGCATATGGCGGTTTGAAAGATGCTAGTGTAGCTCATCTGGCCACTGAGCCCCAACTCTCACACACCCTGCTAGTTAGCTTTCCCCCTCAGTCATTAAAGGGGAACTACGCCCATTTTCAAAATTCATACATGTTATTCCGATGGTCTAAGACTTAAATATTGGCAAACATGCCAGCTGTGCCGCTTCCCTCCTTTTATCCAAGGTGCTTGGGAGGTTGCGCTCCCTTTGCGCCTGATGTTACTAAGCAACCAAAACCTGTGCACTGCGATGACGATGATGAAGTTGTGGTAATTTAACAGTATGAGCCTCACTGACTAGCCTAAACAAAGTCAAATCAAACACAAATGGATTTCCAGCACTGTAAATCCCTCACAGTAGCTTTACACTCAATTTGCCTGTGTCAATTAGGTTCACCTTTCAACCGGATTTTGTGCCGTCCTCGGACAGAAAGGCTGAAGCAGTAAAATAGTTCGTGGGACAGATCGTAAAGTTCTGGGTAGCCCTGCACTAAAATGATTAACTTCTCCTCCACATATGTAGCGTAGATTGATATTTACGGAAGAAGGAAAGATCTGCTGGCTGTGATTGGTTGTTCCTCGTCACATGACATGCGGTGTGCGCTGCAGCGTTTTAAAAGTTGAACTATTTTTATCTCGGGGCACAACTGTTGCGCACTGCAAAATAGGTGCTTGGAAACGCTTGCGCTTTGCGACAACGTTGCTCTCGCGTTTGAGCGTGCATGCCGCGCTTCTACATTGCCAACAATGGATGTAAGCGCACAAAAAACGCGCCATGTGTATGGCACCTTATTCTATTGTAGTATAGAAAATGTACCCATATACTCAGGTGGGTGCTCTCAGTGTCATCTATAACACCTCTCCCAATTCATTCAGTCTGTGGCGCAGCTCCAGACTTTATACCCTATGACATCACAAGTTTGAGTTTGAGCACTCTAGATTTGGGGTTTTGGAGAGAGTTGTTCGTGTTTACTAATAATTTTTTGGACTGTCTTAGACCAAAGGAATAACATGTATGAATTTTGAAAAATGGGTGTAGTTCCCCTTTAAAAACCACAGGGAACTGCATTGTTGGTTTGGTTTATTTTCAGAATAGAAAGATTTTTGACAATAACTGGTATCGTGAGCATATTGAAAGACAATCCAAAGTAATTTGATATGTATTGTTTTCTGATTTTATGGTAGAAACCTAAATGTTGAAGTTAAGCTGCACTGGCTTTGAGAATGTACAGTACTGTAGTGGCCCTCAGGCATGGCTTTGATTCTAACCTGCTACTGCCTCCTAGTGGTGTTTTAGTATACTGTTTGTTGTTGATCCCTTGTGTTCTCCTGCTGAAAGAGGCTTACGGTACCTGCCATGGGCACGGGTGCATCTGCCTTATATGGCCCCTCGGTTTCTGGCAGGAAGCCATCGTGTACATTCAGGGGAGGGAAACAATTTTTAGGGAAGTTTAAGCCTCTTTGCCGTAGCCAGGCTTCCTCCTCACGTGTCATCATATTGCATGTTAAATTATTGCAAAGGCAATGAGTTGAGTTATAAGCTCGCAAAAATGTGTTTAATATGCACGTGCTGTCTATTCAGCATGACAAGTGTCCAGTGAGAACCAGTGCTACACTAGCGGTGCGTGTGTTAGTGCTGCGGAGCATCGTATAATCTAATCCTGGCAGGGTCTGACTGTCAGTATTATCCCAGATGAACCATCCCAGACTGGTGATTGATAAAAGGTCCCAGTAGGCTGCTTTGCCAGAACATGTGACAGAGAGGCCGCGCTCTGGCTCGCAAAGCCTCAATGAAGTAAGAGTGGGCACAGACCAGGAAAAAAAAACCTTTTTGAATGAGCATCTGGCCAGCTGACACTTGTGTGTGCGAGAGGCTTTGGCATGTGTGGGAAAGAGATTTTCTCATGCATGAACACGTGTTCATGGGAGCAGAATTTCATTGACAGTTTTTCAACACATGCGCACATGTGTTGCTATACTTGTGAGGACGTTGCATTGGCCTTCTTTCTCTGTAGGCAAATAAGTGCTTGATGTTGTGGGACCAGATTTTTGTCCTCAGTTGGGAGGTGAGTCTGCATATGTGATGGTGTGAACAGATATTTGTCCCACAAAGTGTTGAAAACATGGCACACACAGAGATGTACAGTATGACACAAACACAGATGCTTCACACTAATTGAGAAAAAAAATGCGTCACGGCATCACCGGGCGTTTTGGTAGAATATCTAATATTTGTGCTCAGAATGCCAAATTTGCAAAGCAGTTGTTGATGTTACTTTTCAATCTAATATTTATATCCACTATTCAGTGTTTATTTGTTCACTCATCAGTGAACTCATCAGACATACACATCTGCTTCAATGTAGTACCATAATCAATTTGTTACACTCTGTTGTAGTAAGTGGTGAAAGAAGTACTTTTCTTATTTAAGTAAAAGTATCAGTATCGTAATGTAAAAATTAGGGCTGTCAATCGATTAAAATATTAATCACAAATAATTGCATGATGCGATTAATCCCATTTTTTATCTATTCAAAATGTACCTTAAAGGGAGATTTGTCAAGTATTTAATACTCTTATCAACATGGGAGTGGGCAGATAAGTTTGCTTAATGTAAATGTATGTATACTGTATATTCATTATTGGAAATCAATTAACAACACAAAACAATGACAGATATTGTCCAGAAACCCTCACAGGTACTGCATTTAGCATAAAAAATATGCTAAAATCATAACATGGCAAACTGCAGCCCAACAGGCAACAACAGCTGTCAGTTTCAGTGTGCTGACTTGACTATGACTTGCCCCAAACTGCATGTGATTATCATAAAGTGGGCATGTCTGTAAAGGGGAGACTCGTGGGTAGAACCCATTTTCATTCACATATCTTGAGGTCAGAGGTCAAGGGACCCCTTTTAAAAATGGCAATGCCAGATATTCCTTGGCAGAATTTAGCGTTTGTTTGGAGCGTTATTTAACCTCCTTCACTACTGATATATTGATACCAATATCTCCATTCTAGCTTCAAACTGAGCCAGCTACATCCTCTGAAAGATTGAATAGTGGCCGGGCCTGATGGCGGACCATCGGATTTTTAAGAGAGTATATAAATATTTGAAAGATGCGTTAATGCATTAAAGAAATTAGTGGCGTTAAAGCGAATATAAGTTAACATAACATTATTATCAAGTAAGTAAGTACCTCAAAATTTTATTTAAGTGCACTACTTGAATAAATGTATTTTGTGGCTTTTCACCATTGATTGTAACTATACAACAATAGACTTACTCTGCATGTCATAGCGGAGTCATTTTACTGACGATGTGTAGGCAAACAGGTTTTAACATAAGGACGGGGTTGCTTTAAATGAACATAAGAGCATGACGTGTCATCTAAAGACAAAAGGGTTTGAACTTGTTCCAAATGGCCACACTCGAAGACGGGGTAAAATGCCTGTAGTCATAGAGAGGAGCGAGACGCGAGAAATTGTCAGCGGAGGGGTTCAGATGCTGTTTGGTGATCTGAGAAGCACAGAATGATGCCTTTACTTTTTACACCTCTCTGCTGCTGTACTACTGTAACCAGTCTTTGTACAGTATGGGTGTAAACAAGGAACAAAAATTATAACATCATCAACGTATTGCTTCTCTAAGATATTCAGAAGTCATGTTAAAATGTTCTTTGAATTCTTAGGTTTTCATTGAAGATTGGATCCCCAATGTGACTGAAGTTTTTCTATGTCAGACAGAATCAGATTTTACTGCAGTTGAAAGGACCCCAGTCTTTGAAATGTCCAATAACTATTGACCTTTTTTCCTGTGGAAACGAGACATCCGTTTTTAAGTCAGGATTATTGTTTTTTGCTCTGGATCATTTTCATTTTATCTCCATCTCTACTAATCCCTGGCAGGGTTCAGACTTTTTTTTTTTTAGAAAATAGGTTCAACACAGCTGTGTGTGTTGTTGGAGACAAAGCTTCACAAGGGTTAATAGTAAAGCTCTAAAAAGGGCCATGAGAAAGGTAAATCTGTTTGGGTTGTGAGGATAACAAAAATGAAAAAAAGAAGGAAAAAAAACTATATTAGAGCTGACATTTTGCTCACTGAGACACAGTCCCTTTCAAAGCTGATACGACTAAACAAACAATACAATTCTGTTTTCGCCTGTCTGTCTGCAGCAGTGACCATCGATTTCACAGTATCTAAAGGTGTTTGCTTTGCAAGGAACTTTTACCGTTTGTGGTGCTGTATCGAGGAAGATTATCTTTTTATATAGAAAAGTAGAGCCGTAGGACTTATTTCTGGAGGTGCTTTTGAAATACGAGGCTCTAAATATTTTTGGATCAGCGATTTTTTAATTCCCGTCTTGGCAAGAAGAAAAAAGGAATTCCTTGGACGGGATTTAGCCTAAAACAATGATTCCTCCTAAGCTGCTCGTGTATCGGCGTACACACAGTGATGCCAATTTGGATACCCTCCAAGAGACGTGGAGGCGAAAGAAGTCCTGCGGCGATCTTTTTCAGAATGGGTACAGGGTGAGGCAGGGCCATCATGGACAGGAGGAAAAGGAAAGGCAGACAGGACTGTATCATTCAGTCTGGTCCTGTTTGCGCATCCTCTCCACCTGGGGTAAGGGCGTCAGTGTCAGTAGTGGTATAGACATGTATTATCTGGAGGGGTACACAAAATTTGTTTAGCATCAATTTGATTAAAATATTGAATCGTGATTAATCACCTATTTTTTTGATCTGTTCAAAATGTACTTTAAAGGGAGACTTGTCAAGTATTTAATACTCTTACCAACATGGGAGTGGGCAAATATGATTGCTTTATGCAAATATATGTATATATTTATTATTGGTAATCAATTAACAACACAAAACAATGGCAAATAATGTCCAGAAACCCTCACAGGTACTGCATTTAGCATAAAAAAATATGCTCAAATCATAACATGGCAAACTGCAGCCCAACAGACAACAACAGCTGTCAGTGTGCTGACTTGATATGACTTACCCAAAACTGCATGTGATTATCATAAAGTGGGCATGTCTGTAAAGGGGAGACTCGTGGGTACCCATAGAACCCATTTTCAATCAGATATCTTGAGGTCAGAGGTCAAGGGACCCCTTTGAAAATGACCATGCCAGTTTTGAAATGGTTTCTCGATTAGAGTTGGTTGATTTTTGAAAGGTGTTTAGTCTCAAGCATATGGCCACTGATTGTAGAGATTGTCTCTATAGGATTTCAGATCGCTTTTTGTCAAACATGGGCACAGACGCGAGCACACACGCATTCCATGGGATCAGTCGCGTTATGTAAAAAGACAATGAGGCAGGTGTCGCATTGTTCTATAATCCCTAAGCGAGCTACTCTTGGATGCAGACTGAGGCTCACGTAAAGTAGGCCACATGATGTTCCTCCTAATTTGTTTGAATGCATAAATAATTCCAACACATCATCTAGAATAAAGTGTCTGGCAGACTAAACTGTGCATCATGTGGTGCTGTGCTGAAGTGCTGTAGAAAAATATTCTGACTGCTCATACATGTGGTTTATATTCAGTTGTCTTTCTTCATCGCTGCCTCACTTATGGTTCTCTGGTACCACTGTAAAGATATTTTACAAAACACCCTACGAATGGATAAATGTGTGAATATCAGAACCATCAGTTGTTCTGTATGCACGTATATGCTAATCTCTGTCTTTCTGTGTCTTTCTCTTTCTCTCACAGGATTAAGATTTCTAAGAGCACTAAGATTGATACAGTTTTCGGAAATTCTACAGTTTTTGAATATCCTGAAAACAAGGTAAGAATGAAGCTTTCCGCTTTCATTCACAAGAAACCTATCCCCCTGAAATAATATCTTCACTGCTATACTACCACCAGTAGGTATGTGTAACAGTGAGGCTGGTTTGAACTCCCAGAAATGTTAAAGGGATAGTTAGGGTGTTTTTTAAGTGGGGTTGTATGAGGTACTTATCCATAGTAAGTGTATCACCTACAGTAGATGACGGTCAGCACGTCCCCAGTTTGGAGAAACAGACAGGAGTTACCGCATGGAAGCAAAACAATGTACTGCTGTGGACGAGGCCGGCAACAAAACGTATTTTAGTCACCTAAAAAAAAAGCTCACCTAAAAAAATCAATACCAGTTTAAGTGTACACTATATTTCGAATATTTTCCGACGGGCAACTGAACTGAAAGTGAAACTTATCTATATTGTTTTTGTCAACAGACTCTGCTGCTTTGAAGAGTGCATAGATAAGTTTCACTTTCATTTCAGTTCAGTTCCCCGTCGGAAAGCGGGACAAATATTATAAATACAAACCACCACCCAAACAGTTGGCTCACCTGTTGGAGCGGGCGCCCCATGTAAGGACTCAGCTCCGGGTCCTTACCGCAGTGGCCTTTGCTGCATGTCGTCCCCTCTCCCTCAGTCACTACTGTATCAAAAAAGGCAAAAAGCCCCAAAATTAATCTTTTAAAAAAACACCCAAACTATACCTTTAAGTGCTGTATATAATGTGGTGTTGTCACAATACAGTAAGTGGTAGTAATCACTTGAATCTGTATTAAAATACATGTCTCCGTTAGCATCATCCTCCTTGGAAGTCCCAGTCTGTACCTCATTGGGCTTTTATGTTCACATATCACATTTTCCCTATTTTTTGTTTATTGATATGCCTACAATCTATTAAATTCCCATCTCAACTGCCCTGGCTTTAGGTTATTGTTAGTCACGACAACTTACTGTCATTGGCTCACGAATCTCAGTTTTTCTGTCATTATGGTCTAATGTCTTTGAGAGTTTATGGTTCATCTTCTTCTGCTACCCAGTAACTCCATTAAGCTGGTGAACCTATGCTCCATCTTCATCAGCACATGGCTGACAGCGGCTGGATTCATACATTTGGTAAGTGGGCAGATGTGATGACCAGTAAAGTCTAGTGATTAAAGAGCCAGTAAGGAAGGTAACTGGATATTGTAATGACATTTTTTCACACTCAGTAGGGATGCACTGATTCCAGTAACTTAAAGATCCAGTGGCAGGATCTAACCGTGAGGTTGAGATTGCAACCAACTGAAGCCTCTCTCCTGAACTACGCTACTCTTACAACAAATGGCCCTCTCTTGAGCCATTTGTTATAAGAGTAGCGTAGGTCATTCGGAGCAGAGCCAGTGCTCAGGGTGTGTGTGTACGAGGGAAGTGAGTGGTGAAGCAAGAGAGAAAGAGATTGGCGGTGACGGGAGCGAGTGAGTAACGTTATCGACTCCGGCACAAACCGTTCTGGGCTACTGTAGAAACATTGCGGTGCTACATGGTGGACTCTGTGAAGAGGACCTGCTCCCTATGTAGATATAAACAGCTCGTTCTAAAGCAACAAAAACACAACAACTCTTATTTTCAGGTGATTATACACTACAGAAAACATAAATGTTACACATGGGTCCTTTAACTCTTGGTGTCTGCCAATACCTAGTACTGATCCGATACCAGTGCTTGCTCTGTTTTTCCCAAATTTAAAATCTGTATTCTTCACTGTGTGCAATTCATTGGAATCATCGGCTGTGTCCGAAATCACTACCTCGTTCACTCATTCTACTCCTTGTATAATAGACACTCAATAATAAGCAGTAAATTCAGATTTCGGACACTTACTAATCACAATATTCATATACTCATTTTGCATCGCTCTACAGTAATTTGCACGCCATGGACACTACTTTTATTGTTCCATTGTGGAGATTTTGAGGGTACTATATAGTAGATACATTTACACACTCAGAATTCAGACACTCACACACAGAATGGTGGACAGTAAATATAGTGCACTATATAGTAAAAAGACTGAATGACTGAATGACTCACAGTGGAGACACTGAGTTCTATAATGACATTGATGAAGGGTGTGTATTTAATGTGATCTGCTTAATAGGGTAAGTATTTGCTCTGATGCTGATTTTTGAGTCCCAAGGGTGTAATAAAAAAATGAAAGGAGGGTAAATTATGATCAACTCTCAGAAGGCAAACAGCCACTAATTCATGTGCAAATAAATCAACCGTATTTTCAAAAAGATAAATTATTTTCAATTTAAGATTTGAAAGGCCTTATATAACCTTTATAACAAAGATTTATTCTACAGGAAATAGAAAATTAGTAATATAAAAACACTGTTTGGGGTGTTGCACTCAAAGAACTGCAATTTCAAGTTCAAGTCTGACCAGAGACCTTTATTGTATGCCTCTTCGCTCCCCATGTTTCCTGTCATTATCTACTGTCAAACTGTCCAATTTAGGCAAAATGCCATAAAATAATTATTAAAAAAAAAGTATATTATTGTGTAGAGTGTCATATTTTTTTTATTTTTTTAAAAGTCCCTATAGTATACATTGAAGCTCTGCTCAACAACTCAACTGGTAAGGCACCAAACAGTTTTACCACTAGATGGTAGCCTAAGCCCAATATATAAAGAATATACTGTATGACTCAACAGAGATGAGTGCATGAGCACTTGTAGCTGGATTCAATCAACTTGATTAAATAGTTTCTCTGTGCAAAACTTTGTTTACAGATTGGTGGTGAGAGTCATGCGTAATTATCCTTCCCTCCTTCCCCCTCCAATCACCGTTTTAGGTGGAAAACTCAGGGGATCCTTGGGAAAACTTCCAGAATTCCCAGCCACTTTCCTATTGGGAATGTGTCTATTTACTGATGGTGACGATGTCTACAGTGGGCTACGGGGACGTCTATGCAAAAACCACCTTGGGTCGCCTGTTTATGGTCTTCTTCATCCTTGGTGGTTTGGTAAAATCAGGCTTTTCTTTCTCCCTCGCTCCCTTTATCCCCTCCTAAATCCTGCCTGTCCCCATCAATAGACTGTTTGAAACTGTTGAACATGATGTATTAAGGACAAATGAATTTGAATACTTCATTTATTATGTATATTTTATGATATATTTTAGCATAGTGCTGTTTTTAAAATGTTACAACTATGTTGCCTGAGCCAGTAAATGTTATTTCTTTGTCACAGTGAAGTTGTATCCCATATTTAAGCCTACTGTATCCTGTCTACTGTAGTTACAGTACTATGTGCTCCTTCGTCGTCGTCCCCCCTTACGTGTCACTCCTGTATTTGTTTGATAAGAGTGGAAGCTGTCTGATAATGTTGTTACTGTTCTCTTAAAAGCAGTCGTGGTTTCAGGACACCCCTCCTCCCGTGTCTCTTCCCACAATTCCAACAAACACAGGGGCAGGGAGATGAGGCTTAGGCCAGCCTGACTGTTACCATAGCAACAGCAGCCTCCCACTCCCTCCCGCTCACCTTCCTCTGATGTAGCGTCCTGTTGGGTTGCCACTAGTACAGTAACTTGCATGGGTGCGCACACCTGTGAGCACTCATACAGTACACACATATTGCCTTCTCCGTCTTCTCTTACAAATATACGGAGGATCTAGCCGAATCGCAGTCACAGTGTTCTGTATTTGGACAGCTATCGCTGTGCACTGATGACCTGCAGCTGTGTGGATGTGTGCTTTGTTGTGGCCATGGTGATAGGTTGTGTGTTTTTCTCAGCGCTGAGAGCTCTGGAAGTCTTTAGGCTAGTACCTCAGCCTGCTTCCTATCAGCAGCAGTGGCTAAATAATGACTTCAGCCTGGAGATATTTTAAAGCCAGGGATCATATTAAACTCACGTCGTTTCACATTATTCCTGCTGACGTGTAGATGCACTTTCCAAGCATGACTTAAGTATGTATTTACAAGGGCGAGGGGCACCTCTTTGTTTCTTATTGTAGATGTTGGCCTAGATGTGTAGCGTCAGTGATTGTTAGTTGGTAAACTTAAAGGTCCCATATGGTAAAAAGTGAGATTATCATGTTTTTTTTTTATTATAAAGCAAGTTTAAAGTGCTATAAATACTGTGAAAGTATTGAAACCCTCAATCCATAGAGAAATACACACAGCCCGTACTCAGAAACTGTGCTTTTGAAACAAGCACTCAGGATTTCTGTAACTTTGTGATGTCACAAATCTATAATATTTAGACCATTTCACAGTTTTAAACGTAAACATTCTAAATGTGTCCCAGTTTAATGGTGCCTTCAAATGGGGTCGTGTTTACCGTGTTCACGAGAAGGGTCCATATGAGTGCCCCCCCTTGTGGTATCCACAACCTTGTAAGTGGAAAGTTTCTGAAAGCTCTGAGTTCACGAGTTGTGACGGGTTTGTTGACGTTGTCAGAAAAGGCTGAGGCCATGGAAGTACATTTTTCGGTGGATAATAAGTTAATATATTGTAAATTTAGTCGTATGTTGTTTTTCGTATAGGTTAGGTTATTGGTTAATAGGTCTGAGGAAAATGTTGATGTTCCCAACGGCCACATGTTTTTCCTCTGTCATTATGCCTTTGCATTTACTGCATTATGTTACCCACTTGCTAGCTTGCTAAATTGTTAGCCTCTGCGGCTTCTAGACGCCGACAGTAACGTTAATATTGGTGTTGCTTAGCAGTGGTGTTCTTAAGACTTAACCACTTGAACGGTAAGCATATCGTGTACACGACTTCCCATGTTGAAAATACGAGCTCACGAGTTTCATTTGAAGGCACCATATTTCCTGTTGCAGCTGACAGGAAGTAAACATGGACCCAAGCTGTTGCCTGGCAACGCAATTCCATTGCAATTCCGTCTAAATTTTTTTTACATTACAGCATGTAAACGTGTTATAATAGAAACATAAATTACAAGTATGAACCTGAAAATTAGCATAATATGGGACCTTTAAACACGACCCCGTGCTAGGATAACAGGCTGTGACACTTTGCAAAATGCATCCAGCTCATTTTCCAGCCCAACGAATGAGTCTTAATGTGTTTTGCAGCTGTGGACCATCAGGTGGGCCTATTCAAATCAACCTGCCAAATCATCTGTGTTTGTTGGACAAAACATGGCACATAGGTTTTTTTTATTCTCCCTTTAAAAGTCTGCTGTCCAGAAAGGTATAGGGTGCTATCACAGACGCATCAGCTGTGACAAAATTCTTCCCCACTGACCAAACCTGTACCTAAACATTTACCTTTAAAAATTGGGGCTATTTTTTAATAGCAAAAAAAATTTTTTTGTATATGAAGATCAAGTTTAACTTGATTTCCATAGTGAAGTACTATTTCCCCCCCCCTCAGAAATCTGGATTCTTGCACCAGTTTCCCCACCACCCTGCTGCGGCGTAGAAGTCTCTCTTTTTAGCTTCTTCTTCTGTCTCCTATCTTCTCCTTAGGCCATGTTTGCCAGCTACGTCCCTGAAATCATAGAGTTAATAGGAAACCGAAAGAAATATGGTGGTTCCTATAGTGCGGTTAATGGCAGAAAGTAAGTATTCCAGATGGTTCTGCTGTTTTTCTGTGTGCGGTAGAACCCTCTCTGCATGCCTTTTGTTCTTTTTTTCTGTTCCATGCATGTAGGCCATGTTTGCTCGCTACGTGCCAGAAATTGCTGCTCTCATCCTTAATCGGAAGAAATACGGAGGGAGTTATAACTCGACACGAGGCAGAAAGTAAGTTGAAATCCAGACGAGGTGTGGTTGTGTGACTCAAGTGCGCCCCCTTGAAGTTCATAGTTACTGGGGGTTAGTTAACTTGACCTTTTTGTAGAGCAGTAAAAGTTACGTTATAACATCAAGTCACACTGCGTGACTGGAGACCTTGGCCATTAGGACACACATGTCCATGCCCCTTAACTCTCTCTTTTACTCTGTCTTCTTCGTCTTTCTCTTGTCTATACCTGCCTCTATCTGTCCTTCACTCAGAGCTTTCCTGAAGTCATTTGTGTGCTGTTCATTTTCTTTCTTTGTCCTCCTTGAAACATCCTGTGTTGCGCTTTAATTTAATTTGGAAAATAGAGCTTTCATGACTATAGACTTAACAGTATACTAACCTGTGGTGCTTCTGTGCAATGTATCCGTGCACTATGTGTTGTTCCGTTTCTTATCTGGTCCCTCATTAATACAGCCTTGCCTATAGGGATGAATCAAAATGAAAGAAAATAGTCATGAAACCCCTACTATCCGCTTCCAAAAGGATTTTTTTCCCACAAGAAAATAGAAAGATTTAAACATCTGCAAGTGCATTATTATTGGTGGTCTTTTTTAAGCATCATCAATCTCAATGACCGTTGCAGGATATGATTTCTTTTCTTGTTTCATTTTGGCTTGTTTTTGCATGTTTTTCTGGAATTACTTTTCTTTAACTGCATCATTTCCGGCATGTTCTCTGTGACCTGCAGACATGTGGCTTTTTCATTGATTGCAAACTCCATGAAAAAGCCCATCTTCTTGTCGTCTGTCACTGCTCGCCCCATCGCATCATCAATGCTTGACATGACTCTGGCCCTGATCTTCAGTCAGCTCCCACACCCTTGAATGCTGGATGCCTCGCTCCCAGTGGAGGCTCTCAATTGCTTTTGGCTTGCTTTTGCCTGCTTTGGTTCTTGGTGCCCGCCTGGTTCTCGTGTTTGTATGGTGCTGGTGGTGGTGCTGGTGGTGGTGGTGGTGGTGGTGGAGTTTGTCTCCAAACACTCTCGTTATTTATGTATATGTGTAATTGGTTCCAGGATGTGTGACACTGTGGTCATTTCACCACAGTACTCATTGTCCAGTGCTGTTCTCCTTCCCCTCGTGGCTCAAACCTTGACTAACATTCAGCACACAGACATATTTGAATCCAGATGTGGTGTTTCCAGAAAATGGAGGGTAGACTTCTTTTTCCTTCCTCTCTTTTCCTTCAACATCTACTACTATGCGGTAGGGATGCACCAATACCGGATCGGATATCGGGCCGATACCGACTTAAATAGCTGGATCAGGTATCGGTGACAATGGGGCTGATCTATTCAATTCAATTTGATGTTTATATACTATATACGTTATATACTGGAATTTTAATTCCTGTTTAGGTTTTGACCAATTTGTTGCTGCATTAAAAAGGGTTATATTGTAAATTGTAATTCCTGTTAATTTTTAAGATTTTTTACCAAGTGGCTGGTATACGATTATTATTATTATTATTATTATTATTATTATTATAGATAGATAGATAGATAGATGTACTATATTGATCCCAAATTGGGAATTTATTGTGTTACAGCAGCAGGTTATGCAGGCAATGCACAGGAACAGTTAATAAAATATACTTGTCAACACTAGAGAAATATATCCATAGAATACAAAATATAAGAATATTGGAATACACTATAAATATACCTGACCACTACAAAAATATAAATTATAAACATAGAATAACCCACTATATACAAGTTTGCAATAACATACTATATACATTTGCAAAGTGTGCAAGATACTATATACAGTACATTAAATTTAATAATAAATAATAATTCAGTGAATTTTTTATCAGTTTATTTACTTGTTACATTTTGTTTTACAAAGTTAAGAAAGCAATGTTTAAGTCAAGCCTGATGTTGCCTCACACATAAAAGAATGATCCCAGTCACTTCCACACGTTGAGGCATACAGCTTATTAATTAAACACTGGTATCGGATCAGTACTCTGTATCGGCCGGTATCGCAATCGGTATCGGGACTGAAGAAGTCAGATCGGTGCATCCCTACTAAGTTTCCTCTTTCTCACTCTGTTTCTCTTTTCCAATCTCACTCCCATCGGTTTCAGTCCCTCTGTGGATTCTAGCGAGTCAGCAGTAGAACGAGACATTGGAGAAAAAAAAGCCTTTGTTCGATAATGTTTGCCTGTCATTGAGATAAGATTGATGAAATGTTATGTTTGGCCGGCGACCTCAGCCCAGACTCGTAGATGTGTGTTGAGAGAAGCCCTTGTCAAAGCCGAGGATAGTTTCTCCCACACACTTTATTTTCTCTCTCCACACCCCACTTCCATTTCTCCCTCTGGTTAGGCATACATGTGGTAACAATCAGAAGATACCCACCAAACACACAGGCTTAGAGTGGCACCAGGCTCTTTGCATAATCATTTAAATATGTGTGTTTACATGTATAGGACCTGACACGTAGACAAAACCGCTTTGTCATGTGGGTTCAGGATCGCCATCGGGGTTCAGTTATTTAGCAGCTGTCAGCACAAAAAAAAGAAGTCTATCATGGAAATGAGATTAGGAGATTACAAGTATCCGACTGATTACAGAGCTCGCAAACAATGAGGTCATGATACATTGTGAACTATTTTAACCCTTATTTCATCTCGCCGCCTGGCCTCTGTCATTTGAAACAGGCCTTGAAGGTTATTTGGAAGTGAGACTGGACTCGCATTGGATCCATACTGAGTTTCTGTTTCATGCTAGCGTTGCTTATAGTGCTCTGTGCAGTGTAGCGTACACCCGTGAGCGCAGTGACAGCACTCAGCCTGCGTACGCTGATATAATAATGACAAGTGTTGCATTCTGTTGGCGCCCACTGCAGTCGGGGCCCTGCTGTTTCCATTATGACTCTATGGTTTCCATTAGCCCTCAACTTCAACAGAGGGGTTGGCATGGAAACTGGCTTCAACCCTAGCTGAACTCTGACATACACCTTTGAACGTCCTCTATAAGGGCTAGCAACTTGAGGCAGGCAGGCCCAAAGACTCCTACGTTATCGGGCACACGCTTACATAATGTTAAAACCTACACCTGGCAGAGTTTCCAAAGAATCTGCATAAAAGTGCATTATATAGTTATTAGGGCTGTCAAAAGATTAAAATATTTAATCGCAATTATACGCAAGCTTGTCCATAGTTAATCGCAATTAATCGCACATTTTTTATCTGTTCAAAATGTACCTTAAAGGGAAATTTTCCAAGTATTTAATACTCTTATCAACATGGGAGTGTGCAAATATGCTTGCTTTATGCAAATGTCTGAATATATGAATTATTGGAAATCAATTAACAACACAAAACAATGACAAATATTGTCCAGAAACCCTCACAGGTACTGCATTTAGCATAGAAAATATGGTCAAATCATAACATGGCAAACTCAAGCCCAACAGGCAACAACAGCTGTCAGTGTGTCAGTGTGCTGACTTGACTATGACTTGCCCCAAACTGCATGTGATTATCATAAAGTGGGCATGTCTGTAAAGGGCAGACTCGTGGGTACCCATAGAACCCATTTTCATTTCTTGAGGTCAGAGGTCAAGGGACCCCTTTGAAAATGGCCATGCCAGTTTTTTCTCACCAAAATTTAGTGTAAGTTTGGAGCATTATTAAGCCTCTTTAGCTGACAGGCTAGTATGACATGGTTGGTACCAATGGATTCCTTAGGTTTTTGTAGTTTCATATGAGGAAATATCTTCACTCTAGCTTGAAAACTGAGCCCGCTACAACCTGAAAATCGCAAGTTGGCTTAATGCGTTAAAGAAATTAGTGGCGTTAAAACAAATTTGCATTAACGCGTTAACTTTGACAGCCCTAATATATATCCCTGCACACTTCTTGACATTAATCACAGGAGATGCAATTTCAACTAAGTTGCTATGAATTGCAACATGTTGACGATGATTCTTGCAGTAGGTTTCATCACTGATCCTAAGGATTAGAGCAGTACCAAGTGAGTGACCTCTGTTGCTGATGTTTGAGCTCCCCGTGTGATCATTCTGTATTCAGTGCATCCCCAGTGACATCCTGGGATGTGCCCCAACTGCATGTTTCGTGTGTGCACGCTCTGTAATACCCCTTTGCATTTAATGTGATTGTGTGCCACACTGTTTTTTTTTAGTTTCCAGGTTGATGTGTTTGGTTTTCTTGTAAAAATCTGTGCCCCTGAGTGCTCTTTTGTTTTGTTTTTTAGTTATGTCTATAGTTTAAGCTGTACAGTACAATCAGGTTAATCAGAGGGGATGTTTTTTGGTTATGGAGCAATTATAAGTGTTTGAATTATCTAAGATATCCTATCCTATTTAACTAGCCAATGATCTCAGTGTTCAATTTGATGCAACTATTGGCTAGGGGTGGGAATCACCAGAGGCCCCACAATACGTTATTATCGTATTATATCTCAGAGTTTACATTTACATATCTGGAGGTCAGAGGTCAAGGGACCCCTTTTAAAATGGCCATGCCAGTTTAAAAAAAAAAAAAGAATAATAAATAAATGACCCAATAAATAAATAACTGTCATAAAATACTAAAAAATAAATGTAGTCATTAATAAATTGATAAAAGTGACATAAATTGATATTTCTGTTTTAATTTGCTTCTTTATTTATCTTTGTATTAATTCCTTTATTTATTTACCATTGTTTAATTTTCCCTTTTATGTATTTCTTTTTATATTTTTTTTAATTTATTATTTCTTTTTGCATTTATTTCTTTATTTCTTTTTGCATTTCTTTTTAATTTATTTTTAAATCTGTGTATTTATTTATGTATTTATGCATTTCTTTATTTGTTTATTTTTGCATTATTTTCCCTTAGCATTAATACAAAGATAAATAAATAAAACAGAAATATCAATATATGTCACATTTTATCAATTAATCAATGTCTACATTTATTTTTAATAGTATTTTTGCTACATTTAATGACATTTCTTTATTTATCGAGTCATTTATTTATTTATTCATTTATTTTTGGATTTTGGCAGGTTCCGTCCTCCATTGGATTGTTAAGAGGTTAATAGTTTTTATAATAAAACATCGATGATGTCTTGATGTCCGTGTATAAATGCAATATACCCACGCAAAATATCGCGATACTATGCTGTATCGATTTCCCCCCCCCCACCCCTATTATTGGAACACTAAAAGGAGGAAAACTTAGAAGAGACATGCCAACTTTAGTGATGTCTATCAAGTGAAGCATAATATTTCAACAATATTTCCGTCTTAAATACAGAGACTGAAACTAGTGGCATGATCAGGGGAAGAACCAAAGCTTGATACATGAGGAAGAATGTTTTGCTTTGCTGATAAATCCCTTCCCTACACCTAGTGTGTGTGTGGGTGTTTGAGATTTATAACCTAATACTGAACCCACACAAACCAAATAATACACCATACATCTGTATATTCCTTCTACCCTTGTAGAAGGGCATCTGGATACTGGAAATAGGAAAACGTGACTGATGTTTTTCATCTCTTGTTATGAGAGACATCTAGTGCCAAATACTGCCGGCTGCCCACAGACATCTCAGCTCATCAGCTTGTAAGACCACACGGCCCCTTTGGCCAACCATGCAATCACGGCTGCTCATTAGATTCTCTTAAAGGACAGAGGCGACATCTGCGAAGACCATTATGTCCTGCAACATCCACAAACTGCCATTCTCCCAATATGTCTGTCACATTACCTTGCCAAGTCCACTTCAGTTCAGCCCTACCCAGTCCATCTGGTACTGGGTAGGAGAACACTAAGCGATCTGGACTATGGTTCTTCTCATCTAACATCAATAAATATCTGTTTCCTTTAAACCTGCCAGACTGAGTCACATTTCAGTAATGTTCTATAATTTTAGACGTCAACTTTTTAAGGTCAATGTGTTAGCCAGAGCCTCTTTCTTGTGTATAACAGTATGATAATGGATTGAAGGAGACAAATCTGGTTCGATAATAAGAGATTGAGCAGTGAACAAATATGACCACAGGGGTTTTTTTTTATTTTAGGAAAGAGTAACCCAATACTTATAATTTTAAATGCAAAGCTGTCCAGTGTCCAGGCACTCAAAACTAAAGTGGTTCATTTGTCTCCTGGCACATCGTGCTAAGTAGTGGATAAGGCCATTGTCATTACACAGATTGCCTTACAGGTCTCCATAGGGTAATTAGGGTGTCTGCCGAGTGTCCACACTAATCCATGTCAGTATAAGGCCTGGATTCTACTGAGCATGTTTGGATTTCTCATTTAGGGGTTTGGCAATAAGACTTGGTGACATTTAACTTTAAATCCAGAAGGGTAGCTCAGCTTACCACAGTGCAAATGAAGCATATAAAGTGTCTTAAATCCACTAGATTAGCGTGATTACATTGCCTATTATTACCATATCATGATTGAGTTCCAAGAATTTCTTAATAACAACAACTTATAGCAGTGCTACAATAACATTAAAGGGGTAGTTTGGGTGAGGTACTTCTCCATAGTCAGTGTATTACCTACAGTAGTTGACGGTCGGCACACCCCCAGTTTGGAGAAGCGGACGGGAGTACCAGCATAGGAGCAAAGCAATGCACTGCTGTGGACGGGGGCAGCAGCAAAACATATTTTAGCCACCTAAAAAGAGATCCATATCCCTTTAAGTGTACGCAATATTTAGAATATTTTTGCCGGTTTACCTCACTGTCAGACAGCCCTTTACGACGGGAAACTAAAGCCGTTATCTATGCTCTCCACCAAAGCCACCAGACTCCATTGGAAAAAAAAAAAAAAAATTGTAATTTTACTTCACAGGAACACGGGAGATGCTGGTCTACCGCTGCCTCGACCGATAAGTTTGTTTGTGTTATTGTGTGACTTTGATTAGTTCAGTTTCACCAAAGTCCCACAATAACACAAACAAACTAACCGATTGAGGCAGCGGTAGACCAGCAATCCCCAGTGTTCTGCAAGGTAAAATTCAATGGAGTCTGGTGGCTTTGTTGAGAGCATGGATGGATACAATGGCTTCAGTTACCCCTCGGAAAGGGATGTTTGACGGCAAGGTAACGTGGTGAAAATATTCTAAATATAGTGTACATTTAAACATATTTTTTTAGGTGGGCCTTTCTTTTAGGTAGCTAAAATATGTTTTGCTGCCGGCCCCGTCCACAGCAGTACATTGCTTTACTTATGTGCGGTAACTCCTGTTTGCTTCTCCAAGCTGGGGGCGTGTCGACCTTCATCAGTAGGCAATACACTGACTATGGATGAGTACCTCAACCCCACTTCAAAACACCCAAACTATCCCTTTAAAGGAGTAAGATAACTCAAATCCTTAACATGAATTTGAAAAAAAATAAATCAAGCAAAAAGAATATTTTCATCAATGACTGATACATGATGTGGGAATTGAAATTATTTCTTTCAGTTCCGGGACACTACAATGTAACAGAAGCACCACAAGTGTCATTGTTGAGACTGTTCAGAATTTAAAGTTTAAAGTTCAGACTTGGGACAGTGACCATCCAAATCACCCAAATGACTCTCATCTCATGATATAACCATAAAGCTGACCTTTGGTCTTGATCAGTCTGGCCTACGGTGCAGTCAGAGGACAAACAGGGACACAACCTCAACTCCCAAATCGTTCCAACCTAACCATCGTACTTCCTCACTGCTGTAATCAGCCCCGTGCACAATCTGACAGATCCCTCTGCTGTAATGCGCCACATGTTTTGCCAGCGGACCCGTCAAATACTCCGAGGTCCTGTTTAGAATTTGTGTCAACCACAGGCCTCGAAATCACTTTGAAAGTTTCTAGTAATGTTCTGTATAAAAGCACAAGCATATTGATGTACATGTCTTTGTCAACATCCATTCAGCTCACAAAGGGCTGGTTTGGCCGAAGGGACAGTTTTTATATTGAGAACGGATGACAATCCAACCACTGTGGGCTGTGTGATTATATCTTAGATTTTCTAAAGTGGTTCAGAGTTGAGTGTTTGATTGCACTTGTTGTGCAGAATTTAACCACTTTCATTACATGGGGGAAAATATTCACTTTTATGGCAAAAAAATATATAATTCGGTTACTTGTTTGCTTTGAAATGACATTTCTTGACATGTATATAGTTTTTTTTCAGTCTATATTTGAGTTAGATGTTAGAGTGCTTTGGTTTGACTGATTATCTTTGGGAGACATGCCAGTGTCTGCAGTGATTTATGTCGCCCACTCAAGATGATTTCTTCCCCCCTTCCAGGCACATTGTGGTCTGTGGTCATATTACCCTCGAAAGTGTCTCCAACTTCCTCAAAGACTTCCTACACAAGGACAGGGATGATGTCAATGTTGAAATTGTTTTTCTCCATAAGTAAGTTAATTTTTGCTTCCTCACCTCGTGTAGGTTAGCAGATCACAATGTGTGAAACAATGCACAGTCAGCCTGTGTATATGGGTACGCTAACACCTCTCTTCTTTTCTCTGTGTGTTAGTATTTCCCCTAATCTTGAGCTGGAAGCCTTATTCAAACGCCATTTTACCCAAGTAGAGTTCTACCAGGGATCTGTCCTCAACCCTCACGATCTCGCCAGAGTGAAGGTACAGTTGGTGACGGGACTACCGGAGAGATGAAATCACATAAAGTTATAGACAACGGTTGTTGAATTTAAGTGTAGGGGTGTAAATCTCAAGTTTGATCACGATACGATATTATATCGATTCTTTGGACAACGATACAATATTTGCTGATGTCACAAAGACTGCCACGATACAGTTTTGATTCAATTCTATTCAGGGGCCTGAGATCGATCAGAGACAATATCATATTTCATATATATTTAACACAATCAGTTACATCTATCAACTCACAAAAAGCAGCGAAATTATGATTTGACAATTTTATTACTGCTCTCTTCCAGACATTTAAATGAAAAAAACAATATATTCTTTTTATTTTAAATAATAAATAGACTTCCTGTTGTTCGCTATAAAGTGCCACATTTCTCATGTTTAAGTGCAAATCTTTTTTATCAGTTAAGAATTTCAAAGTAAAGACGTATCTTAAAGATCTGCATCGATGATATTGGATCGTTGATCATTGAATCGATATACTGTATATTGATCCAGATCTATGTATCGTTACACCCTTATTTAAGTGTAGATTAAATTTGATGGATTAAAAGCAAAATTTCATTGAGTAAATCAGTCATTTTGAGTTTTTATTTTTTGACTTTAGTGGGTATAGAGAGCAGAGGAAAACAGTGCAGGATTTTTTTTTTATTTATTTAAAATGGTTCAACAGAAGAGAAAAGAAAAAGAAAAGAAATCGGATGCACTTTCATCAGGAGTATGACTAATTGAAACTGCCCAAAGTTAAACCCACTAATTTGTTTAATTTTCTATGAGAAAGACAGACACACTGAATGCGTGTTAATAAGTACTGACTATAATGTTAACACATCTGTTTCTTTGGTCCCTACACACAGATCGAGTCTGCAGATGCCTGTCTTATCCTAGCCAATAAATACTGTGCAGATCCTGATGCTGAAGATGCCTCCAACATCATGAGGTAATGTATCCTCTGGACTATGAAATCAGTGGAAACTAACTGACTAGATAGATAGGGTGTTACATCTGTGCCTGTTTTTCATCTTCTAGGGTTATTTCGATCAAGAACTACCATCCCAAGATCAGAATAATCACACAGATGTTGCAGTACCACAATAAGGTAAGACCTGTGATATATAAGATTGCTTCACATCATCTTGGCTGCTCTCTATTCCTCCAGAGCATTTATAACGGGTTAACCCGCAACCCTGTCTGACTAACAGCAATGTACTTTAATTCAGTAGTTGGTTTAATCATTGGGTAATTCATAGCAACATGTGCCATACGAGCGACTGCTCACTCCATTACCCACACGCTCTCTTGACTCCTGAAGAACATGTAACATGTAACATGACAATTCACTCAATTATTACACATGTTACTGTGTTGCTTTGCATTGATTTTAACTGGTATTTAAAGACTTTGTTTGTATTTCAAGCATAGTTATTTTAATCCAAACCACAGTCTTTACCTAAACCTAACCAAGGAAGTTTATTTTGAAAAGACTGTATGCATGTAACGAGCGAAAATTGACACATGTTGCTGAACATTTCGTATGAAAACACGAGAAATTAAGAATAACTTTTCGCAAGCCATCATACCAACCGTTGTATGAGGATACGTTGCATTGTTATATAATAATTTTCTGAGGAAAGAATCACGTTTTTATGGTAGCATTTGTGAAAATGACACCCCTCTAATGTAGCCTTTTTTTGCACAACCGTTATACCCATTGACGGTTGCACTGAAACACCATTTGTTTCTGTAAATAACATGTCTGAGATTTGACTAACTAAACATTAAGTGCAGTTGTTGTAGTAAAGGCCAAATTAATGATTATTTATGAAATGACTGCCTTCAAATTTGCTTTTTAACAATTTTAAGCTGAAGTCGGTAACTTTGAGCAAATGTGATTAAAAAAAAAAAAAGAGGTTATTTTTATCAGATCAACATTTTGTGGGGAAAAAAAATTCTAAAAACAATTTGCCATTATGCAATGGATTATGCCCTGGTATATTTCTTGGCTGGGGCAACTAACTCCCTGAAGTATCTGCTGGTTTCTTTGCAACCTCCACAGAGCCAGGCTAGCTGTTACCCCGTGTTTCCAGTCTTTGTGCTAATCTAAGCTAAACAGCTGCCTGTACTGTTGCTCTATATTTCCCGTCCAAACATGAGCGTGGTATTCCCCTTCTCATCTAACTTTCCGCCAGAAAGCGAATGAGCGTACTTCCCAAAATATTGAAATATTCCTTTAAGAAATCTGAATGATGTGCTTAGTTTTCCGTGTCTTGTGACCTCCTCTGTCTGTCGTGTGATGAAGGCCCATCTGCTGAACATTCCGAGCTGGAACTGGAAGGAGGGCGACGACGCTATCTGCCTGGCGGAGCTGAAGGCGGGCTTCATTGCCCAGAGCTGTCTGGCCCAGGGCCTGTCCACCATGCTAGCCAACCTCTTCTCTATGAGGTCCTTCATTGAGGTAACACAGAGGACAAGATTAACTTGCCTCGTCTCAGTCACTCTCTCTGAACAGACTGAAGTAATACGGATGAATGAATTCTCACATTGCGTTTTTGCTAAATTAGATGATTTATTCAGGGATTGAAGGCAAGGTTGCTATAAGTGGATACAGTAGATTTCTCTGCTGACAGATGGACTAGATCTATCAAACACAGCACATTCCCCAGAAATTTTTTGACATCTTTGTCCAGAGAGTGTTTTCAATTGTCCTGGCACATCATATTTTACTGTGACATTTCATATGGAATCTGTTCAGTGTTTCTGTGGCTCAAAATTGAAGAGGTGCTTGTCTCTATCAAAGAACTGTTCTCTTGTCATAAAGATGATGGATCAGCTTATAATGACCAGGCTGATGTTGTGCGGCGGAACATCTGCAGACCACATTGGGCCGCTATTGGAAGGAAAACAGTGTTTTTCCTTCATCTCACATGTGACATTTCCATGCTTGTTTTTTGTCAGATTGAGGAGGACACATGGCAGAAGTATTACCTAGAAGGGGTGGCTAATGAGATGTACACAGAGTATTTGTCCAGTGCCTTTGTCGGCCTCACCTTCCCCACTGTCTGCGAGTAAGTATCCCTCTTCCCTCGCTCAGCAAGCCCACAGTCAGCGGTAGGTAGAGCTAACAATCCTGAAGTGAAGAAAGAAAGACAAGATGTGAATTTCAAAGGTGTTTTGAACACATCACTCATTTGCTTACACAGTGCTGTCCGCTAATGAGTGCACATGTTTTACAGGCTGTGTTACGTGAAGCTGAAGCTGTTGCTTATCGCCATCGAATACAAGTCTGAGCAGAGAGAGAGCAGGTTTGTTCATTGCATCTTTCTTCCACTAACATCAGGTATGACTGCGTTAAAAGTGACTCGCTTCAAGTGGATCTTTTCATAAAATATCTTATATTCTTTTCCCCCAAACAGTTGATATTCAGATTACATTTGATGACATTAAGTTGCCGAATGACATTTGTATGATAGCGTGCCAATATGACTATCAGTACACACAATAACACAACTAGAAAGCAATCAAAGAGCACATATCTCCGCCAAGGCTGCACAGTCTTCTTGACTATCTGCGTCTCATTTTAGTGTGCCAAAGCTTTTCATTAAAGTGCGGTGGTACATGAGAAATTAGCAGAAATTTCCAAGAAATCCTGTCTCGCCTTTTTAAGAAACCTAGTACAGAAATGTATGGATTTGCACCGAAAACAAATCACTTATTCCTTGCCTTTGGGGCCTATCTTCCTCAAAATTTTATTGAATTCCAATAAGAACTTTTTGGAATATCACGCTATTTGGCAAACAAATAAATGGGACTGATAATACTGACTGTATGTCCTTGGTGGAGGCCAATTCTATATCAAACCTAGCAGGTGTGCAGGAGTAACTGTAAAAGATGTGGTTGATATTTAAACTTGGTTTCAGACAAGTATTACTGCACTGCAACATTTTTTGTTTCATTTTGATTATATTGTTCTGTCAATTCAGAGACACATTCACACATAAATAACCAATTTTGCTGCACATTTGAATCTCACGTCATGTTTTTCCTTAACTTGACTCTATTGTGTCCCTGTTCAGTCTGTATGATAACCACTAACTCTACATCAGCGTCAGTCTTATCACCAATAACAACATGAAGTACTATTTCTCTGATCTCAATTGCCAAATCTCACCCTCCCTTCCCCATTCACCTGTGTCAAATGTTTTTGTGTACTGGCAGGATTGCATGGCAAATGATGGTCATTTTTGACATTAGAAGCTAAAATCAAATTTTAATAATTTTGACGTTATGAAATTTCTAGATGTGTACATATTTGATTCTAAGCTAGAATTTATCCCAGTGCGATATTTAAAAAAAAAAATCTTTTAAGCTAGTTAAGTTATTGAAAATACTTTTTTGTAATGATTTTGACATGAAAAAGACATAATTTTCCTTATACCTACAGCTCTTTTCTAGGTATGGAAGCCCATTACCGCCACTGTGATGAAAAACAAAAATCCTGTAAGTCATTATAATAAGATGCTATCTCAAAATAATGAGTTAGTATCTCAATATTTTGACTTACTATCTCATTATTTTGACTCACTATCTCAATATTTTGACTCAGTATCTCAATATTTTGACTTAATATCTCAATATTTTGACTTATTATCTCATTATTTTGACTTACTATCTCATTATTTTAGCTTACTATCTCAATACTTTGACTTAAGTGTCTCAAAATAATAAGAAATGTTAATCACATTTGCGAAAATGGGCTTGTGATGGTAAGCCTAAGTCAAAATATTGAGTCACTAAGTAAAACTTCTTATCTCAATATTTTGACTTACTATCTCATTATTTTGACTCACTATCTCAATATTTAGAGTATTTAGTATCTCAAAATAATGAAAAACATTCATCACATTTGTGGAAATGGGCTTGTGATGGTAGGCCTAGGTCAAAATATTGAGATATTAAGTCAAAAATAATGAGATAGTAGGTCAAAATGATGCGATAGTAAGTCAAAATAATGAGATAGTAAGTCGAAATATTGAGAAAGTAAGTCAAAATATTGAGATACTAATTCATTATTTTGAGATAATATCTCATTATAATGACTTACAGGATGTTTTTCTTTTTCATCACGGTGGCAGAAATGGGCTTCCATATCTAGAAGATGTATACCACAATGTCCATTGCCATTTGATTAAATCACACCCCTTGTCAAAAGATAACCACCTATAAAATCAAACACTTTTTTTTAGTAAACAATAATTTTTTTGGGTGCATTGCACAAGCATGAAATAATTGAATTGTGTGTCTTGCACCACGTGCTGCCATATAAGGCGTACCTGCTAAATAGGCAGAGAAACAATGGAAACAGTCATATTCTCCTCTTCCTTTATGTCCATGATAACTGTTTGATTTGAGATTTTTTCTTGTTGTTTGCAGAAGCCGAAAGCGGTATGCCCTCTACCTTATCTTACTTCCAAAGTTCCGCCCAATCTCCACCACTTTAAAGCTTCTGACTTTGGGAGTTTCCCCAAGGATATTTTTCCAAACCCTATCTCACAGGCCTCTTTTTCTAACTCTTTTTTATGGTGTCCCTTGTGCTTAATGCACTAACTTCTTTGCAGGCAGAGAGAGGATAGATAAATTGGACATGTTTGTAGAAGTGCTGTTTCTTTGTCTTTACTGTTGTCGCTGTACCAAGGCCAAATGCTCACCCTCTCTCCATATCTACCTCTTATTTGATCTTTTCAGTGTTTGTCCTTTACCAGTCCTTTGCTTAGTTTATTTCTCTCACTTTCAGTTCTTTTTTCAGTGTTGCTCAGTTGTTACCCTACCGTGTGTTTGCTTTGCCAAGTTAATTATTCCACTCATGGTGTTTTTAAATCAGTACTTCATGGTTCTTTGACTCAGAATCAGTGAGGAGTTTGTACACACTTAGACCTCAGATGTGTCGATAAGCACCGATAATCTGTTGTTCTATATTTTGGATTTAATCATGAAATAAATTGACTGATTATCTGCCATTGCTGTACTGTAGGCAGTGGCCGATATAATAGCATGTCTTTTTCCTCATGGTTTTATTACACCAGCAGTACCTCACCAATCCTTGTTTCCATCATTCCACACACTAGGGAAGGCATGGAGCTGTTGAATTTGGATAGCATTCAGTTGATCCAAACTGAAATTTAATAACCATAGGCTACGATGTTCACAAGTGCAACACATTTCACTTTTGCATTCCATCACCCTCTCATGTTCTCAGTGCTAAATGTAAATCCATCTGTGCATGTCTGTACGTCTGGTTTATGTGTGATTACCTCGAGAGGGAGTGTCTGCGTGTGAATGTGCATTTTCTGTGCGTCTCAGCCACTATGTCCTGTCGTGCTTGTGCGTCTCTCGAGTAGATGTTCTTAAGTGAGGTCACTTCCTGTCAGTTTGGTGTTTGAGAAACAATCCAACTGCACAGAAGTTACTGCAACCGTCTGCATCTACGTACCTGTCCTTATACCTGTACCGCAGTGGCTATGCCTTTTCTGTTTGATTATTGTCCTCTTCATGACGTATGGTGACTGCATGCTATGACACTATCACATAAGGTGTGTGATGCTTGCCTTGTTGCTCACAATATGAGGTTTTGATGCTTTTTAAGCTTCTATTCACCAGTTTGCACCTGACAGAAGAAAAATGTCTCGGATAGTTACTCCTGTAAAATCTCAGATTTGGGCAGCAATGTTTGTGGAACTGTCTTGATTTGATCTGTTTCTTTCCTTTTATTTCACTAAAGAGCATGCCAGGCGTGACGCCTGTTTACTTCTTTGGGGGCCATTCAATCTGAAAGAATGCTATTTTACTTATTGAAAAAAAAATGTGGAAGGAAAAAATCTGATCGGCATGACTGATGCAATTTGATCACAGCCCGATATGTGTGTGGATTCAATTGCTCCCTTAATATTTTTGTTTTTCTCCAATGTAGCCTTTTCCAGAGCCCAGAGGAAAGATGTAGTGAGATAGATGTTCTCAGATGTACTACTTCACTTCTGCCATTAGTCTACACAGATTATACACTCCTTCAAAATTGGTTACTATAATGCAAAAAACACTATTCAAGGTGGGACCAGACTTCTACATTACATCAGAAGTGGGTGAAACAGACACACATGATTCAGTTGATATCAATCTGCAAACACATTAGTAAATGCTGCCAAATTCTACACACTGTATCTTTTAATATAAAAAACACATTACCCCAGCACTGACAGTAGTTTTGTTAGCCATATGATGAGTATTGTTCTCACAAATTGACAAAAGCTTTAGTTTTAAGTAGAGTAAATGGAGAGAAAAAAAGAAGAATCAATAGTTCATCATCTTTCATCTGGGCTCGTCGTATGTATTTTGAAGGAGTGTGACCCTTAAAGGTTTGTGGGTTCAGTGTTTTGATTTCTTAGTTACACACTCACATCATTGATGATTGTTGCCCACAGGTAACCATTAATGACCAGGGTGTGTGTGTGAGCGTACAGTATGTGTGTGTGTGCGGTGTCTACTCTTTGTCTCAGTCTAATTGATGGGGAATGATACAGCCAGTTGCTTAAAGTGCTTAGGGTCTTAAACCAGTCCCGTTCACAATAAAAAAAAAACGCATTGGCTGATATATCCCGTGATATTTATTTTTAGTGCAGCTGTTGTTCAGCATGCTGTAATACATTTTTTTATCATAGTTTTGTCTTTAGATATAAATATAATAAATGTAATGTAACATTTTAAGTCAATATTGACCTTACCGTGCATTCTAATTATTTTCACACTATAAATCAATGGAGCAGAGACACTACTGATTTTAATGTGAGTTAATCCACCTTTGGACTTCCTAGAGCAATAGAGTATAGCAGAGAGTCACTGAGTAGAATCAGCCTAGTATCGACAAGAGAAAGAGCTGTTCATTCCCTTGCATCATACTGTCAGTTACTAACCGAGATAACAACACTGTACAACTGTACATTCTCTGTACTGCAGCCATGTCTCAGTGGCCATCATAACATTTGTTTCGACTAGATGACTGTACACTAAAACCACTCCATAGCCATAATTTTAATTCTTTCTACCCGTGTCCCTTTTACTCGTACCTCTCTGTCCCCCTTCTCACCCTGGGGCAAACCGATACCATTCTGTAAAGAAAAGAATTAAAATTCAATGTGCGATCATATTGTTGTACATTCTGTCCATTCGTGTGAGTATCACATCAGCAAATTGCCCCAAAATCAGAGGAGCAAGTGTGTTTATGATAACACTTAAGACACAAACCGAGCTCTAAAAGTTTAGCAAGGATGAATGTGTTGAGAAAAAAAGTCCAGATAAGCGCAGTGCGGGTCCGATTAACGGCTTCAACAAGTCTGTGTACCATTCCTCTTGATTAGCATGTTGTGTGCATGAGTGTTGTCCTGAAGTTAATGAGCGCGATGTGTCTATTTCTCTGATAACCCAGCATCCTTATCAACCCGGGCAACCACGTCAAGATGCAGGAAGGAACGCTGGGATTCTTTATCGCCAGTGATGCCAAAGAAGTAAAGAGGTAATCCTGCCGTCCTGATGAACAGCTGATCACTAACTGTCAAATGGACAGTTTGATGAACATTTTTCACTGTGTCACTTTCAGAGCATTTTTCTACTGCAAAGCTTGTCACGATGACATCACAGACCCTAAGCGTATCAAGAAGTGTGGCTGCAAACGACGTGAGTAGCTGCGCCTTTATTTTTGCCCCACTGACACCCCTCCTTCCCTTCCTCTCACTCCAAAACGTTCCAGTGGGTCTCTTTGTCTCATTATACTTGAGGTTTTACTCGTGTGAACACTAATGTTATACCTCTCATTGTGTTATTTGTTCTCCTGTTCCGTGGCACTGTTTGTAAAGGTAATATTCTGTATGTTATCATACCATTATACCCTTAGGAAAGTATTTATTAAGGATCCCATTTGAACTTCCATAACATCCCTTATGGTATGATCATCAGTCAATATCTGATTTGGGTTTTTTTCCTAGACGAAATGTAGGTGTTGTCATGTTTAAGTGTGTTTTTCTCTTTGGTTGAATCACTACTTTATCTACACAATCTGAGAATGTAGTGGTATGACATTTACAGGAGGGAACATTTGTGAGAAATGTACAGTAGATATGATTAAAATTATATTAGTTAACAGCTGTTCAGACAAAGAAAAGAAAAAAATCTACAGTAAGATCATATCATTGTAATCCTTCCATCCCGTTAATGATTATAACACTTAACTCACAATAATGCATATACAGCAGGCCTATTCAATTGGTGGCCCACGGGCCGAATCCGGCCCTTTAACAACCTCAAACCAGCCCTTTGATCATTTCTAAATATGAAATTTGTATAAAAACAATAATTTCTTCCAATAAGAGAGTTTACTCCCGTTCATCAACGTTATCACATCATGCTATCGACGCTGTTATGGACTGTTAAAAGCAACTTCATTGTGTTTTTATTTAAATAACCTGCTAACATTCTACGTTTATTGGTGTTTACATTGTTTGATTATTAGGAGATCATCGTTTTATTAGTCGGCTAATTAGCTAATTGTGTTTATTAAAATAACAACCTACTAAGATTAAACAGGGGTATTGTTTTCACATTTAAATTCCTAGCTTTGCAGATGAGAAATCGGAAAGGAAATTAAAATGTTCGGCCCTTGGCTCTTCACTGTTTTCCAAATTTGGCCCTCTTAAAAAAGTAATTGATAGGCCTAATATACAGTAACTCCTTATCCCACTCCTGCACGAGTAACTAAAATGATACATATGCAGCATAAGCCAGAATACTTAGCTTTTTTAGCATGAGACGATGAGATTTTCTCTGAAACATTAGTAGATATGTGTTACAGTATATTCTTTTTACATATAAATATTCTTGATGAGAGTATTGAGCTCAGTCACAGTGCTCTTAATTGTTGCATTTTAGACAATACACAAATGCCCCTGTCAAATAGAAAGCCTCCCCCCTTTATGTATGCAGACATAACATTACCATTAAGGCAGGAACAGCACATGACCTATGCACAGTAGTCACTTGTCAGGACATGTTAGCCACTGGATAAATAATTCAGGTGAATATCCCATATTTCCACAAAAAGGTCACAGACAATTATAGTAAGCAGCCTGTTACAGACAAAGCCTGGTTTTAAAATACATGCCCACCATTTCTTTCTTTTGTCTGTGTCATTTCAATTATTCAGACAATCCCAGCTCGATATAATCAACAGGCCTTTCACACTCTGGTTTCATTTAGATAAACTGTTTACTTCTGTTTGCCTTCATGTCTCAGAGCCAGGTGATGGACATGGCGTTATGTTTTATCCTATTAGTTTCCAACAAGAGAGTTGCATTTAGAAAGATGACAGTTCCGTTACTGCAAAAGGATGTTTGTCTTACAGTATGTTCTGTTCTATCATGTTTTGTTGTCTTCTGTTGTTTTTTTCCCATGTTTCTTTATGACCAGTGACACACTTTTGATGTATTTCCTTCCCTGCTGCCATTGGAAAACGCCACTTTATTTTAACTTCTCACTGGTAGTGATTTATTGTGAGTAAAAAGAAAATGGCTGCACAATTACCCAGAGTGCAGTGCAAGTGTTTTTTTTTTTTCTTCTCCTCTTCAGCAAATAGTATACTGTATCTTTGTTGCATGTACCAGTGTAGCTTCTGCATCCCTCTCCTCTCATTTCTACTGTACACTGTGCTCAGACCAGACCAGAACCAAAACAGCTGAAATCAAACTCACACCAGCATTATAGGCGCAGTCAGCTGATGCTCTAACTAGTTGGAAATGACAATTAGATAGAGTGTGACTTAATCGGATGTGGCCGGTGAGCTCTGCAGTTTTTCCTCACTATTTAATCATCAAACCAAAGTCATATATGGCATTTGGAAACCAATCCGCTGCAAGTCTTGTGTCATTACCCATGATTAACCTCCTTATAGTGCCATGATCTAAGAAAGGAACGTAAGGCAAATCTGAGATGTCATACAGTAATCATAGATTTAGAAGAGCTAACTCAAGGGGAGGAAAATTAACAAGAACCACTGAGGTTTGAATTGATCTGCTTTCTGTCAAAGGAGGTTTTGTGTGCGGCTGTACTTCCAGAGAGCAGAAAATGTCCTTGTGGGAAGTGCTGCAAATCCTAAACGAGCTAGGTTGCCAAAACACAATCAAAACAATCTGGTCTCCCCTTTGCCCCGCTTCCCTGTGATCTCAGCCCCTTTCTAAACTCTGGGTCCTCGCCCTGCTCTGGCCGAGGTTTTAGAGATCATCCGTTCCTCACAGAATTGAAATGTCACCACACGAGTGTTGTGCATTTCAAATCTGGGCAGTTGTTGGGTAATTTTTTTTTTTACTTGCTGCACTGGATGAAGTCCATCAGCAACACAGTATTAATTGTCATAGCGTTAGATTGCCACTAGATGGCGGTGCCGTGCCAGAGTCATGTCCAATAACACAATATTTAAATGGTGATGTCTGTAGAGGAAACTTAAATCCCCTGAAACCTGTTCAGCAAAAATGCAAGGATCAAATCGGTGTGTCTCTGTGCATTGGGAATAATAAATTTAATCAAAAACTGGATCTACAGTTTACAGCAGAAAGGCTGCCTTTCCAAGGAAAAACGCATTTGTCTTTTTTGCCTCCACTTCAATAAGCTCCTGTGCACAGTTTGTCATTGCTCAAAAGTTCAACTCTTGAGCTACTGTAACAGTATCATTTTCCTTGCACTCTTGCTGAATAAGGAAGCCTTAGGGGGACATATCAGAATGGTGCTTTGTTTGGGACATCCTTCGTATTCAACATAGCGCCCTGATAGCTTCTGTTGGAGTATTTTGTGCCTTGGTGGATTATAGAAGATGGTGACAAAGCAGACAGTTCATCGGGGCAGCCGTCATGTTGAATCTTCAATTAAGAATGCCCTGAAATGGACACCTTATCATTCTAGGCCAGAATCTGGGTATTTGTGAAGTCAAAGACATTGTCGGTGTGTTTGTGTGTGTGTGTGTCTTGTGTTTTCCATTACTCCCCTTCTACGTGTCCATAATCTACGTTGTAAACATTCATATACTGTGGTCTGAATGCCTATAAGCAAAAACTCTGAAGTTAAGAAATGCCAGCATGAAGTGATAGCCTCGCTGCACCTTGTCTGCCGTACCCCCAAACTGTTTCGACACTGTGAACAGTTATATCTGTGCCTCCCCGTTGTTGCTAAGACCAAAACGGCGTTTTCTGCATGCCTATTACATGCTCATAAGGCACATGTGCATGCCACAGGATGCAACAGTCCCTGATGCCGTCATCCCATGGGTTATGATCTGCGTTTCCCATTCTTTCCGTGGCCAGAAGCTGAAACATATTGCTTCATTCAAGATCTTATTTTTTCCAATGTGACTCAGAGTCAAAGATGCTGAAAGTGTCTCTGTAAAGGTGCCAGACAGTATTAGTCTGCTGTCTGTTTGCACCTTGGCAATGAGAGAATGGGGACCAGGGACTGTTTCTGCCCAGAGTCACAGCAATCTAGATGTGCTACTCTGGGGACTTTCACTCCCGCTTCCCTCGGGGTTCAGAGCTTCACACACAGCAACATACACACCACAAAGACAGGAAGTGGCTGCTTACAGTTTTGGGCTGCAGGCTGACTAGTACTTAAGGAGTTAATTGTTGTGTATACTGCTTTCACATCCAGTCTTACCTGAACTAGAGCACCTATTCTCCAAATTGCCAGTTTATTTAGGATGATAACTGAATAGAAACATCAATGAAATACTTTAATACAGTCATTATGGCATTGATGTTGATCCTGGTAAATATACAGTAACAGGGGTGGTGGGTAATTAGTAACAAATTTCATTGTGACCTGCAATCCCTGAGCTCCTAGTGTTTTAGAGACATTACATGGGAGATTTGACAAACAAACAAAAAATATAGCACTTCCCTAGTATAAATAAAATGCTGAAATGTAATTTTGAAATGCATTTCCCCCTTAATTTTGTCCAATGAGAGTGAATTTGGAAATGCCAGAAGAGAGACTCTCAATTACCCTACTTATTTGCAAGTTTTATCCCCTGATTTTATTGAGTGGATACAATTAAAAAAGATATAAAAGTATATGTAATGGCCCAGTCAGTATTTTTACCTCATACATTTGAGGCATGTGGCTATTATAGGTTAACGATTAACAATCAACACTAAAATTAAATACAAATTATAATTGTCCTTGATACGAACAAACCTCAAACAACATAAACTCATTATATTTAGAGATATTAAACACCTGACAACTTCAGGATAATGGTAACAGCAGCACAAGTAGAGAAAAGTACAATTTCACGGTTTCAAACATTCCAAATGTGTCACAGTTTATTTCCTATTGCAGTGTATGTGAATGACATCAGCTGACAGGACGTAAACATGGACCCAAGCTGTTGCCTAGCAACGCAATTCCATTGAAACAGAATTGAAAAATTTAATCAAGCTAGCGTAATGTCTGTTTCACAGCAATATCTATCTGAAGTTGGCTAACATTATCCACCATAAGCTACTGGTCACACCAGACCACATAAGGCTGTAATTTCCTCTTTCAAAAGTTATATAGTCTCACTTTAGAATCACAGAAAAATTACAACCATATGCATCCTTTGTCTAAACTCACACATGCACTTTAGAGTGAAGCATCCCTTGGGAAGTGGAGCAGTGAAACTGCAGGTTTGAATATACAGTAGCATGAATTGGCCCGTCTAGCTAGTAGAATAGTGTGATGCCATGGACAGAACCGCTACAGCTGCATGATGGGATACAGGTACGTGATCCACTCCTTTAGCCAAATGGATAGAGGATGTACAAATGTATGAAACATTGTATGAGGTTTGCTGCTGAAGACATTGCTCATGCCTCTCTTCCCCGAATGCCTCCCTCCCCGTCTCCTTTCTCCTCACCCCTCTTTCCCACTGTTATAGTTTTGCCTTTTGACCTGTTACAGCCTTAGCTCACAGCCTGACCTCTCCAGACTGTGTCAATATGAACGAGAAATAATGCCCTGGCATATGATTATTCTATTATTAATTTTGTTATATTGTAATGTGTTTAAATTTTACCTTCTCAGACAAGAAATTAAAAAAAAAAAAAATGTAATTGGCTGAGTTGTTGAGGTAAAGTAATTGGGTTCTTCAATAAATCCCGGCGCTTCGAGTGTGTTAATTTAATTTGTGGCTCAAGTCTGTGGGAGCTGGTGGCTAAGGCTTGCACTTTCTGATGAAGTTACCGTCCAACTTCCCCTGGATGAATATTTCTCCTTTTGCCATTAACCTGCTGCTTTTCCTTTCCTCTCATCCCAAAACATGACTGTAGCCAAGATGTCCTACTACAAACGAATGAAACTGGCATGTTGTTTTGATTGCGGCCGTTCAGAGCAAGACTGCTCTTGCATGTCAGGCAGTGTACATAGTAACATGGACACCCTTCAGAGGGCCTACCCACTTTCCTCTGTCTCTGTTCATGATTGCGCAACCACTTTACGTGCCTGTAAGTTACACCGCCCAACACATGCTGTTACGTGTCTGTGGTGTGTGCTCCGTGTGTATTGTACCTTGTAGAGGTACTGTACGTGTACGTTTGTGACAGTGATGTCGTCTATGTAGTGTGATTCGTCAACCCGTGACTCCCATAGTTTGTGTAGCTGTGGCATACGTGATTTTATTTATCTATTTCATGAAAACTTTTTACTCAGCGATGTATTTTTTTTGTTTCTCTCCTTTTCTATCTATATCTCTATCGTTATCTCTATCTTTATCTCTATCTCTATCATTTATTTTGACTCTTAATCTCCTCATTTTCTGTTATTTTTAGTTGAATTTCATCAGTATTTTTCAGTTATTCATCTTCATTTGACACCATTCGTTTGAGTGTAATATGTGTGGTGGGTTAGTGGTGGTTTGGCTCTGTGGTGCTGCTGTACTGTACAGTACTGTAGGTGTTAGACATGTGGCTACCGCATGCTGCATCAGTCATGCAGTTGTGTAATAATATCACTATTGGATTTGATGTGTTTTGAACTGTTTAAGGTAAGATATCTGTAAACTGTATACAAAAATGGAAAATATGATTTCATTCTCAAGGTTTTATCCTGCAATTTAATGCTAATGTTTGTTAAATTATTGTCTTATATCTTTACTTTGAAGATCCTCACAAACCTGTTTTCAGTTTGTACACTTTTCAGTTTATGCAGCTTTGCTTCTGTTCCTTTTTTTCTTTCTTTTACCTTTGACTTAACCTTTCCGATCAACTGCGCAGAGTTTTTTTAGTTTCACTTTAATGCCGAAGATGAGAGAAAATCACATCTGAAACGGCATTTTGAAGATTTCTCACAGTTTTGCAGTCGAGCCTTATAAATGAGGAGCAGTGCACAGATGTTAAAACGCATTTTTATTGGTGACACCGGTTCAGGAAAGTAACTAATAATATCTCAAGCAACTGAAATACACTTTCACTCTTTTAGGAAATTAGTGAAGAACAAGAGCAGGAAGAACACATACAATTTTGCCCACAATTAACACTGTTTTTTTGACAGAAAGCGTCAAATCGTACATTTTAGTGTAAAAAATGTCCTGCTCAGCCTCCGATCGCAATTGTTTGAAATTGTTTTTAGCAGCAGTCTACGACACATACACTTCAAGGGAGAAAAGGGAGGAGAATTAGTAGGAAGGAGAAGAAAATGAAATGGAGGGGAGAGGGTTTTTTTAAGGAAAGAAAGAGGACTAGAAAATAGATGAGGGAAAATGAGGACAGGAGACAAAAACGCAAAATGAGAGCTACAAAATAGTGATAGTTGGCTCGATAAAGAAAAGGTAGGAGGACGAAATCTCCTAGCAGATCACCCTCCTTTCGACTTTCCTTTTGAGTGGATAGGAAATACTAAATTGTCTGTCAATTACACATGGCAGCAGTAGGCCTAGCTATCAAAGCCTTGGGTTCAGACATACAGATCTGATTTCCTTCTCAACATTCTCCCACCGTCTGCCGACTCAGCCTAGATTAGTGTCAAACGTGCCATGATGAGTTTGGCTTGGCCTCTTGTAGTTCGGCCTGCGCTGATATCCCTCGGTACCAATTACTGGCCATTACATGGTTACTGATCTCACTTCTCCCACAACCCCCTGTAGGATTTCAGGAAAGCCTCCTCTGTCTTAGATTTCTTTTCCCTTTTTAACTCTGACTTTGTCTGAACAAAGTGAGTTTAGCAAAGGAGTGCATTGGGCTTTGTCAGTCAGGGATTGTTGAATTTCCTCTCCCCATTTCCCCTCTTCCCCCCCCCCCCAACAGACTGAGAGGATAAGACGTCTTTATCCATGATGACTTCATGCCCTTGTACATCTGAACCAGATTTTTTTCTGAGCCCGAGTACTTGGATAATTGGTTTCTTGGATAGCACTCTTTCATTTAATGCACCCCGTGTTCTGATGCGAGTCACATTCGGACCACACAAATACACAGTGCGACACAGACACCTAATTAATGGTGACGTAAACATAAACCTCTGTGTTGCTTTAATGATACAATATTTGATTAATAGCCATTTTTAATGTGCTCTCATCCCAAGGGGTTTAGTGAGTAATGTGATGTTTGGTGAAATAGATAAACCTCTTGCACATAGAGTAACATCTTGACAAAATAGCTAACTCATTTAATGCAGTCTTCTGTTGCTAGAGATCATTCATATAGAGATTCTGCAGTTTGGTTAGACAATGAATTATTGCAGTGAAAATAAGATGAAACATGAGCTTGCGTTAGAGGCGGAAACCTTTGCAGATAAGAAGATGGAAAATTTGGACAGAAGACGGCAAAGGCAAACAGTTTCTACCACTTTTGTGAATAGTTGAAAATATAGTTCAAAGCTCAAATTAGAGTCCCCCCTTGTGTGGTTGTGTATATTGATTCTTGTCTTCAACAATTTAAGTTTTAAAGTATTACCAGACGATATTTCGAGTTGTTTTTTTTTGGTCCGTGTATTGGCTACATATGGTCTTTCTTTGTGACCTGACCGTCATCACAGTCGGCCAGCTTCTTTCAGTGAGAAACGCTCGCGACGCGACGTGGTTTTATATAATGGAGAGGCTGACAGCTTCTACAAAGCTGGGCTATGGACGAGGGTTGGGGACCCGAGGCTCGGGAGATGCTTTTGGCTAGTCCACGGCCATCTGGGCTGTGTGTGTGTGTGTGTGTGTGTGTGTGTGCGTGCATGCGTGTGTGTGTGTAACAACATGCTCTTCTATCTCTTGTGTCTGTGCTTGTGTGTGCATCTGCATCTCATTGCTGGGGACCTTATCTATCCTGACACGGAAATTATGTTTGCATTTTCATTTTCCCAGCCCTGCTGGTCCGTCACCAAACTTGCCCTGACAGCTCCTGTCCACCAGGCAGGCTTGGTTCCCCCCCACCACCCCCCATACCCTCTGTCCTACGCCGCCTCGCTACGCCCCAGATGCTAGCCAGTTAGTCTGCCGCCTCTGCGGTGCGGGCAGATTGCTAGAGACAGATGCCAGGGCCACTGTGGGTCCCTGTTTGAGGATCTGTGTCATAGGCCAGCCCTGGGCCTTCACTGTGACCTTTACTGCTGGAAGAGACTCTGGGAAAGAGTGGGGAGTGTCAGCAGCTCAGAGCTCAGTTCAAGTGCCCACTGTACCAGTACTTCTATCAGTACCAGTCTTCAGTACCTCCTCAGTCAAGGTCATAAACGGTAATAACGGTAGATAATTAATAGTTCTGGCATAAGTGGAGACCTCGGTCAACCTTTTTAAAAGAGATTTAAAAGTGTAGCATTGAACCCATGTTTGAAAAAATACCCTTTTTTATAAAAATCTCCATTTGTGCAAGAGATGTGGACTGCATGTAAAGATCAAGTGTCTTTGCAGTTGTGCTTTGTTACCGCGGCTGTTTTGAGTAGCGAGTGTCTGCTGTCTGTGTTTCTGGACATCTACATGCACTTAAGTATGTAGTCACTGTCTTTGTTCCCCATGGTGGCTTTATTTGTTCCGACTACAGACCTCACAATGTTCATCATATTCAATCAAAATGTAGTATATAATGAGTTTTTTTTAAATGAGAAACATTACATTGTTGAATCTACCGCTGAAACTGTGCAACCTCAAATTAAGCTTTGTGGATTTTTTCTTTTTATAAAATCAGCCATTAGTCTGTCATTACATCTCATTACGTGTTTAGAACATTTTCCTAAAAGCATGGCTCAATCTGAGAACAAGACAGTTCATCTCGTTCACCTATCTGCCTATTTTGTGCCATCATGTCGTCCTTTAATCACCACCATTAGGTTTTTCCATCATTTTAATTATTTGTACCTTTAATTTTTGGTTTTATGCCCTCATGCCTTTCACTCATGGTACTTCATCATAGTTACATTTCTTTAATTTCCATCCACCGCTCTTATGTTGATGTCTCTATTTCCTAATGTGCCTGTTTCATTACATCCTTTCTCCCCCCGTGTGACCTGCCACTTGTCTTTGCATTCTCCTCAGCCAAATATAAGTATAATGGATATGTCAGATCACGTAAGTGTGTTTCTCTGTCCTTCTCCATACTGCTCCAGCTCTGTGTTTAGACTGTAGACCCCTCACTATGTCATGTAACATAATTAGCACTAATGCTCTGCTTTAGTATTTGCTTTGTTCTCCCTTATTCCTTTAGAATATACTGATGTTGTCTTCTGTCTTATACAGAGACAAAGTAAACTCACAGTTTAACCAGTGTTAAATTCAATGTTTATTCTAACTTAAATAATTTCAACGTATGTTGACAGGGAATTAAAGTAATGAGTTCCTGGTATTGATAGCAACTGAAAAGAAATTATTTTTTGTGTTTTGATAATACCATGTAGTTCCATAAAATATTCTTTTTGTATTGTGCTGCATGTAGCAGCAGATGGCGCTACAACACCAGGGAACAGTGGGAGTCAGAAAGAGGCTGGCGTTCGATTCAAAGCTGATTGCAATTTAGGTAAATCTTAAATAATTGCATTACTTTTTTACTCTACTGGTTAAGAATACATTTAGCTTTGCAATGCTATTTGTCACCTCTAACATTTTATATGCATATTTTTATTCAATGTATTTGTTCTTATCAAGCATATTAACATTGAAGACATTTTTTTTGTTTCCTCTTTGAAATAGTGGCTGCCTCTTAGCAGAACTAAAAGGAACTGCAGCTGTCATATCAGTTTTAGTTTTATATTTAAAAACAACAGTGCATGGCATAAAAAGCTTTTTCATGCAGTTTGCGATGCAGATGATGAACAAAGCTTGCTCATGCAGCAAACACCGTAAAGGCAAAGCCAGCTTAGCTCACATACAAAAGTAAACATTTGCAGTTTGTTATTCCTCTGCCTCATCATCCAGTTTACGTTGGGTCACGACGATCTGATGAGGCTTGCATGTGGGACAGTACCGTCATGTGATTAGCGTTTCGGGAAGGGACAGTTGCCGTCTGGGTTGTTCAGGATGCACAGTGGACCTGCCAGGGCGGGTGAGCGCTCTCTAACGCTGCACCGTGTTTGACAAGGGCCAGATGAATCCAGGAGCTATCGGTGGCGCCCCGTAAATCAAGGAGGCAGCTGACGGCTGGGATAAACGTCTGTTTATCGCCCGGGGCCACCCAAGCATGCTCTCTCCTCCAAACAACCAACCGAGCACCCTTCTACCACAGGGAGGAACAGGGCTCCTCCTCTCCCATTCAACTTTACAGCCACTTCAGTACATGCAAACATACAGGTTGACTCTGCAGCCTCAGTCACATTGTGTGTGTGTGTGTTTGTTGGGACGGCTGGGTGAACATGAGTTGTACATGAGTTTCTACATGAACAGTATTTATTCTCATATTAGACACAGCAGGCTGTCACTGGACATACTGTGATAACTGTCAAAGTTACAGTAAAAAATCAGCATGTTTGAGAATAGAGTGACTACAGTTTTGGTCTGGAGTCAAAACCACATTTCTCTATATACATAATCCGAAATGAATCCTTTAAATGTTTAATAATACAACGTTTTTGAATTAGTAGTATTATAAATTATTAGTTCTAGTTTTATATTTGTTGAAGTGAAAGTACTGCTGTGCTACACGTTATGCTTGAAATGACACAATAGCTGATTGGATTTGACTGGCTTTAGCCAAGCCGTGTGTCTCTGCTTTGTTCTACCAGAAAGTGTAGCTGCAACGGAGAAATAAAACAGAGAGACTTCTTATTAATTCATGTTTGTCACAAATGCAAAAGTAAAATGTCACTGTGAACATTTCAGTCAGAGCGTGTGCCAAGTAGATGAGAGATGTTGAAGTTTCAACACCAGTTGTAGAAAAATGAAATGATAAATGATTCCTGCTTTTATGGCATGGATTTTTTGGCTTACAGAAATTACTTAATCAAAACTGAAATTGAGAATCTTTTTCACTGAAACAATTGTTTGATCGTTATACAGGATTTTAATTAATTATTAGTCTTTTATTTCTCCCGTATTTATTTCAAGTCAGTGAATCCCTTTCTTATTTACTTATTGGCTTGTTAACATCCTATAGTAAAATGATTTCCCATGAAAATCTCTGAAAAACAATTCTATAATTTAAAACAAATATAACAAAAAATAACTGGTTAGTGTTCTACAATTTGATTACTAACTAATTCATGAGCATTAATACAGGCTTTCTCACACTTTTTATTCTCCATTGTTTGACAGTAATGGATCAAGTTAGACCGTCTTTTCAAAAACGATCAGTTAAAACCACCGGCTGCAACTCCACCTCCATCACCACAAATGCATTCCTTCCCAACAACTTGCACCCCAACCAGGAGCCCCTGTTCAACCCGGGCAAACTCAACATCCCCCTTGTTAATAACCGTAAAGGAAGCCTGCTCCCCATGGGGCGGGGGCCTGGGGCTGACCCCTCGAAACTGCGCCTCAGTATCTCAGGTCCAGGAGACGTGGCGGCCAGATCCCTGGCTGAGAGTCGGCTGAACCGGGCCCGCAGTCTGCCGGTGAAATACCGCTACCACCCCAATAATGCCATGCTGCTCAGTCACAGTAGGCACTGTAGGTTGCCCCCTTAGCGGGATGCATCAGTCAGTAACCCCGCCTGTCCCGTCCTTTCATTTTGTCTTGTTTGCTGCATGACGGTTCACTCTGCTGGAGCTGCTGCTGTTGTTGCTCCCGCTGCTTTGCACGGATATGCCTGCTAGTGCGGTGGCTGCTACTGTCTACAACGGGTGACTTCTAATCTGAGGAGTGCTAAAATGTGGATTTAGAATTGACAAAAAAAGAGTTGCCTATCAGTATTTATTTTCAGAAATGTTGCAGAGCTCTGAGGATACTGAGCTGAAAAATACGTTTTTAATCATTTACTGTAAAAGATATGATTACCTAGTGGCTGGAAAGCATTTAATCTTATTGTTGTGGGTGTAAATGAGAAGTGTTATGCTTTTACTGTCAACAAATTCAGTTTAAACCAGGAGTAGTCTGTTTAACAATATGGCGAGGGATGCATATTTTCTGATGTGGTATTTTCAAAGTACATTAGAGAGAGAATTATTTGTAAAGTGGAAAGTGCTTGTGATATTAGCTATTCCGAATGCCCAATTGCATAAAGGAAATGTCAGAGAATGACATTTTATTAGAAGGCAAAGTCATATTTCTTATCTTTTATTAGCAGAATTAGGTGACAGCCTAGGACGGGCGCTCAGACAATAATGAATTTTCCACATGCTTGGAATAGTCACGGCTTGCACAATGATTTGCACTAATATCATGCTGTGTTATTGATTTCTAACCAAAGGACTAATACGGGTTTGAAGTGACGGTGCACTTGGCATTTGCGCTGGGAGAGTGCAGAGTGGATAAGAGTATCTGGGTGCCTGTCTGAAAGCTCTTGAAACTCGCAGACAGTAGTGAAGATCAGACTACTGTTAGCTCGCCTGAAATCTTCAGACGACTGGGCCCGGCCTCAATCTGGCTGCTCTTTCTCGTCCTCTCTGTCTGTCTGACTGGGACTCAAGCAAAGTTTGAAAAATAGAGTGTTTTTTCCTCCCATTTCTGAACACGGCAAAGCATAGTTGACAAGAAGCTGAACTTCTGATCAAAATAAACTTAAAAAAAAAAACATTGTGGCTGTGGCTCAGCGTCCTGCAAACGCTTAGGACCAAAGCGTCAAACACAAAAATGGACGATTAAATCTTGCATAAATAATTAATTTGTCATTTAAACTTTTAAGACTAGTCCTGACCTTCTACTGGAGGATGATGATGTGTATTTATTAGCTGCTTTCAATATTCATAGTCCACTAATTCATGCCCTGTTAGCGTGCCCTGCCCTTAGTGATGTGTGTTGAGTGCTAAGTGTTCTCTTAGCATGGAGGTAGACCTGTAGATAGAACTGGAATGATGTTGTGGGGTTCAGATAGTTTTGTTAAAAAATAAATAAACACACTCAAGATCCATCTCCATAACATTTATTTATCTCATTGTCATTGCTTTTGCCCGTGCCCCACTGACAATGACAGTCTGTACCATCACATGGCAATTAATGGCGTAGGTAAGCATGGTCACTCTGATGCAGACTGCTAGAGGTCCAACCATCTGCACATTTTAGCGGGTGTACTGAACAGATGCAGTAGTGTATTACCAAAGGTCCTGTAAAAGTGCACCTCAGAAGAGCAGAAATATGGGGGTTTTGGGATTGTGAGCCTTCCGTAACATTCTCGGCTCGTAAATAGTTTTTTTCTCCGTGTTTTTTCTCCTGCCTTACACAGATTTACCATTGTCCGTTACTAATGCATTCTCTATATTTTCTCAATTTGACACTGAATTATTAATTTTCCTTTTTCTTCTGTTCAGTTTTTTGTTTGCAATGATTAATTGATTGATTGTTGGCTATTTAATTTTTTTCATATCAGGTTCAGCACACTTTCCCCAACCGTCTGTCTCTATTCTGACATTCTGTGCATGTGTTTGCAGTCGAAGACGAGCATCCGTCAACTCTCTCGCCCAAAAAAAAGCAGCGCAACGGAGGGATGCGAAACTCACCCAACTGCTCGCCCAAAATGATGAGGTAAGAGACGCCGATTTTATTCTCCTTTTCCAGCACTTCAAATGGGGAGTGAGAGGAAGTCAGATACAGGGAGGGATGGAGGGATGCGTGTGAGAGATACTTTCAGAGGCGGATGCCGCTGATGGTGAGATGATGGGAGTTTGGATGGATGGGAGGGGGCAAATTAGGGGTGGCAGAAGAAGGAGGTAAGAAACTCTGCGAGAGAAAGAGAGAGGAGAAGTGCCCTGTTAGGCAGTGGCTGTTTAGGATGGCATGCTGTCAGCTGTTAATGACAGAGCTGAAATAATATTTCTGTCATGAAAAGCGGCTGTGAGGAGCCGTTTGAAAACTCCTCTGGCTTTAAAGTCCCAGCTGTCACCTCCTCCGGTCTGGTCCACATGTGCTCCTTAAACAATGCTGGCACTAATGACACCAGCAACCAATCAGAGGGACCTGCATGGTTACTTTGCCCTCAGGCTACTCCTCTATTGTGGGAACCCCTGCGAGTGCCGTTCCTGGTACTTAAGGCCATATGTGAGATGTATCATCACAATCAAATATGAATTCAAATATTACCTTCCTTTTATCCTGTCCTGTGGAATTAAATTGCCGTTAATTGATTTTGAAAGATAAAAGGGGTAGGTTTTCGTGCTCCTCTGGCTGCGAGGCGGGGTTAGCAACACGACAGCGTGGAAAATGCAGGGAGGCCGAGCTGTGCGGATTGGGACGGCAGGATGAAGGCATGGTGGGGAAGATCTAACAGGACAGGAACACTCATAGCTACGCTGCCCTACTCTTAATGAGAGTAAGTGTTATGGTTGTCATCTCTGGGACGTTACAATAGGAAAATCGAATGAGAGAGCTGTGTGGTTTTTGTCACACACACTTGTCACTGTTGGTATTTACGCAGTGAAGCTGCACTGCAGTAGAAACTCTTTATCTGAATTGTGTGGGAAAATAAATAACTCCAAATCATATTTTTTGTATGGAATTTAAATCCTTAAAAGCCTTAAATCCTTAAAAAAAAATCCATTATATGTACATAGTTTTTATTTCATCAAATAAGAATAATATACAAATCTATAGTATAAATAGTTTTAATTTATATCATTTGACTCTTTAATCTGTTTTGTTTTTGGTTGTTATTTCACTGAAGTGTATTTTCCTTACATTCTACTCGAGTTCTTTGTGTGTTGGTCCTGCTAGTTCCCCTTAGGCAGAGTTCCTCCTTCTGCACTGGCGTGCCTATGTGATTTTGTCCAGTATACTCGTCGGCCTCCCCCTCAGTTCTCCACAAAACAAGCACTTAATAAGCCTTCACACTTGCCGAACCATTAGCCCAACACAGAGTCATACCCTTCAGTCTAGTTTGCAACAGAGCATTGTTTTAGATGCCCTTGCTCAGAGGGAGAAAACGGCTACAAAAACAACTAGACATTGGCACATTTCCAGCTAACTGCTTGTTTAAAAGGCTGTTTAGTTTGCCTAACTTGGAGCACAAAACCTTTTCTTCTCTTCCTTTTTTGCTTAGGAGATGGTCCCTGTTTGCCATGTAATATATGCATCTTTGCTTTGATCTCGCAGTGATAATAATTCTTGCGAGTTATTTACTCAGTTTTGAAAACGCTTCAAAGCGGTGTCAAAGTTTTCTCTGCTTTAGGGGTGCTTCTGTATTCTGCTGGCTCTTGGGTACTGGGATGACAGGTCCTCTGTTATAGGTGTAGATTTTTTTTTTCCCAGTCTTAGCCCTCAGCAAAACATCAAATTACCCATCACAGTCCACAGCCCCCCTTCACAGCTGCCCCCGTCAACATATAACACCATATATATTAAACAGTTGTGCTTTACAAGGTGGATTTTATGCACAATGAAAAGTGATTGTTTGAGGTAGCCTTAGGGATACTTTATTCTACAAGCAAGGAGGGGGAAAACACAGTAGAGAGCCAGCAAGAGAGCGAGCATACGTATCAAGTATGGTTTTTACAGGACTTGCAGCCTGAAGGCCTTTGTAAATAAATAATGATCAACAGATTGGCTGTGGGCTTTTGAAAAGCATGCCTTTGTCAGTTTGCATGATGGGGAAAATTTTCAAAGCAAGAGGCTGCCTTCGTAGTCTGGCAGAGAGGGATTGGGGGAGCACGCCCATCCCCAGCTTGTGACTGCAGAGTGATACACTGGAATAACTCAACTCTGTTTGAAATATATACTGAGGGAGGGAGGAAGAAAGCGAGAGGGTGAGACACTGGAGTGAGACATGCTGTAAGGGAAATATTTGTCCTATATAAAAGTGCATCAGATAAAATACAGTATCTCACCCAGGGAAAATGTTTGCTTTGCAATCCGAGCCGTGAATTTATTCAATTTTGAAATGTAGGGAATGTATTTTTTTGTGGGGAAACTTCTAATAAAGGATAGACTTTTTTAAAGTACAAATTAAAGGTAGAACATTTTTGAAATGTATTTATAAATGGACATTTGTCTTGAACACAAAGGGTGACATTTAATCGCACTTTGCACCCTAGCTGAACTATCCCCAGCATGGCTGTTGTTAATTTCCCAGTTGCCAATTCTGACGTGTCGCTGTGCTAACGAGCTGCATTGCCACCGTGGCATTAACACCATTCACACAAACCTTTTTGACGGGTCATGACTGACGACACGCATCCAATCGCAGAAGATGTCACGGTATCATCCGCAGTTGATATCCCTTGGGCGTGGCACCATGGCACACGACGTCACGATGTCTGCTCTCTCCCCGAGTCTTGTGGTAGGTTCAACCTCGAGGCAGGGAGAAGGCAGAGGGGGGAAGGAGGTGTGCGGAGCCTGTGACAGGCTGCCAGTCACGCCGCTGACAGCTCTGTGAAAGATAGCTGTCTTGGCAGAGAGAGCTGGAGCGGCAGCCCGCCTGCATGCGCCAGTCAGCCCCTGTGTGGAGGCGAGCGGAGCTGAGCAGATTGAAGTGACGGGGGCTCTGTGGAGTTGATTGGCGCAACACGCGGCTCTGGATGAAAGATTCAGGCTGAGTGTAAAAACACTAAATGCTGTCAGTGTTATTATCACCTGCACTAACTGATAGAGGGAAGAGAGGTGGAGAGAGAGGGTGGCTAATTGACAGCTTTTTTTTTTTTACTTTTACTTTTCCTGCATTGGTATGCAACCCCAATGCCGGCTGAAGGAAGAGACAACATCAAAGACTTGTCAGTGAATGACAGTGTTGATAGAGGATAGAGAGTGATACTGAGAGAGATGTATGTCAAATTCTTGGGATGTTTTCTCCCATATTACTCAAATGTCAGTCTCTCTGCAGTTTTTCAGTCTGTATAGTGCTGTTTTAACGGGAGGATTTCATTATTTGGGTTGAATTGTAAATAAATTACATTTGCATTGCTGTTACACAAGCGGTGTTTATTGAGGAACGGCGCTAAATGTCTGCAGTTTATACTGACTCTGTGTTTTGGATGAAAGTTTATGGATTGCCTTTAGAGGAACTGTGAGAACACGTCTTGTAGGATAAATGCGAGAACAAGAGAGGCGGTATAACAGGACTGACAGGAGGCCTTTCATGGTCAGTGTTACACCGGATAAAACTCAGCAGCCCACTGCGGTGGATTAGCCTGTTTGGTTGTGACATGCTGTTGAAACATTAATGGCCATCAGTTGGGAAAGCAAAATGTGATTGGGCAAATTCCTGAAATATTTAAAATGCGAGCCTGTTGGAGCTTTTACTATTTGCGCCGCATGGCGTCAGGAGCTGGAAGAGAGGGTAAAAGCTGGTAATTGGCCTTGTGTTGTCATGCCATTCAGTCAGTAGCACTCAAGTCTCGCTGTTCTCTGCACCACTGCGAGCACCAGGGTCTTTGAGTTTTCTGATGACTTGACATCAAGGACAAGAAGGAATGGAGGAATGATATGGTAGTTATGGGACCTACTGTATGTGTAGAGCAGTAGAAAGTCTAACACTCTGAAAATGTGATGGACTTTTGATGCATTGTATGAATAGACAGTGTAGATCTCCGGAAACCCAGGTGGTCTTTTGCCCACTTTCATGTTACCACTTCATCCACAAGGCTGCAGTCGTTTTACAAAATGGTCTAACATCAATAAATTGTTTTCTGTTTTCCCAGTCGACACGACCCTCTTCTAATTCCTGGAAATGAACAAATGGAGGGCATGGACATGAACGTGAAGAGGTATGACTCGACAGGGATGTTTCACTGGTGCCCATCAAAAGACATCGAAAAAGTCATCCTGGTGAGTGGGACAAGAAGTGTTTAACTTCAAAACCTCTAGAATAGAATAGAATATGCAAATAGGAAAGTTAAAGTAAGTATGCTCGGGAGCCAAAGTTTCCCCTCAATATTGTAATAACACAATCACATACTAATATGTATTGAAATTTCTCTCACTGCCTCTCTGTTGTTTCAAGGTGAGTTTATTGATTTTTTTTGTATATATCCACTAAGGATCTGTGAAGAGCATTTCAACACTCCACGCATGGGTTTGCTCAGATGTTTTATCAAGGCAGTTTGTAAGCATTTATGTTAGTGCACACTTTGTTTGGGCAGGGTTAACCCTCTCCAAATCAAATGTTAAATAGAAGGCGCCGCCATCTATATAGTTGACATTCAAGCATATTTGTTGCTTTAATTATTTAAAGGGGGGATGTTCCTGGATAAGTTCGATCACCAAAAAATGTTCTTGACAGATAGATGATCTAAAATGTTTAATCAACCGGATCACAAGCGGAGAGTATGTGCATGTTTACAGCAGTGGTTTTACCTTATGTCTCCAGTAAACAAGGATACAGTTTTAGTTTCAAACCCACTGGGATCATAGTAGCGTTTAGTTTACTTAACGTACACTCAAACTCGCAATCAAATGCACATCAAGCTGCTGCGACAGGCGACAGATCTTGAAAGCAGGGCATTGTTCTTTTTCAACACGACCGTCATACAATAGAGGAGCTTTGTTTATTTATACCTCTCTGATTTATGACAGGGTCCTAGTCATACATACTGTGCCTAAAATCTTACAAACTGCATTTTTCCATTCTGATTGAATCAGCTGCCCTTTGAAAAAAAAAAAAAAGACCACATTTTATGTTTTTGTTCAGTAAACTTCCTTCTTCTTCCAATAAACTGCTTATAAACAGAATAGTGGTTAACCAAACTTCTGTACATGTGTAAAAAGTTAGTAGAATGTTTTTTTATTGTGGATTAAATATAGAATTCAGCTAAATACTTGGTTAACAAACTATTTAATATGGGTTTATAACAGTTTATAACAGGCTTTTAAACAAAACCAGAATGTGTTGCTTCATGCACATTAACCCATTTTCTGTTAACCGCATCAATTTCTTTCTGTAACAATGTGTTTGTCTCTGTGTGTATCTTCCTCTCTTCTCCATCTGCACTCCTCCTCATCCCTCTCTCTCTGCTCTTCTCCCCCTCCCCTGAATCCCTCTGTTCCTGCAGACCCGGAGTGAAGCCTCCATGACAGTGCTGAGCGGCCATGTGGTGGTCTGTATATTTGGGGATGTCACGTCCGCTTTAGTGGGGCTGCGAAACTTGGTGATGCCTTTAAGAGCCAGCAACTTCCATTACCACGAGCTAAAGCCTATAGTTTTCGTGGGCTCGCTGGATTACCTGCGGAGAGAGTGGGAGACTTTACACAACTTCCCCAAGGTCTCGATCTTACCTGTGAGTAGACCAGTTCAATAAGAGATGCATTTAAACCAGAAGCTGTTAAACTAAGAAGGCATTGGCATTTTGATTTACATGCACATTGAAATCCTGGGAGGGATTGTCAGTTTGATTTGATCACACATTACTCAATTGAATGATCATTCCACGAGAGCGTAGTCAGCCCCCCCCCCCCCCCCCCCCCCCCCCCCCTCCTATCCAGAGCAGTGACACATCCTGCACATCCAAAATGGAGTTTATGTGTGTTGCAGCTGCAGTGCCCATCACAGATGGCGTGGCTTGCTGCCTTAGAGCTTGTTAGGCCTGGCTTGATTGATGATCAGAGGAGAATCCCAAACACAGCCCTCAGCACAGGCTAGCCTTTAGATTAGTCCGTGTCTCTGATTCTCCAATGCCCAGTTAGATCAGTGGAATGTCATCGCCTCAAAACAAGAATACTTGTTAACTAATTTCCCAAAGCCCCACTCCGCTCGCTTCTTAAATTTGTTTTTCTCTCCCCCATGTCTCTCTCTCTCTCTCTCTCTCTCTCTCTCTCTGTCCCGCTCCTTCTCTCTGTTCTCCTCACCCTGAAGGGTACGCCATTAAGTCGGGCAGATTTAAGGGCTGTCAACATCAACCTCTGCGACATGTGCGTAATACTGTCAGCCAATCAGAACAATATCGAAGATACCTCACTGCAGGATAAGGAATGCATCTTGGCATCGCTCAACATCAAATCTATGCAGTTTGATGACAGCATCGGGGTCTTACAGGCTAATTCCCAAGGTAAGGAGCATCCTATTACTCTCTCCATGTGCACTGCTGCCCAAAGGGGACAGGTTGTGGCAGGGAGGAAAAGCAGTAGTCAAAGATGGAAAAAGAAGAGAGGAAAAGATGTGGGGAAGGGGGATGAGAAGGCCACACAGGAGGGATGGATGTAGTTTGTCAAGCACAGAGTCTGCTAAGTGCTCTTAATTGAAATACTCTGCAAGTTTGTGGCGTCTACTGTATAAACTGACTTTACTGTACTCCCGAAGAAGTGCGCACACAAAATGTGTTGATCGCCTCATCGAGTGTTTACTACACATGATTTTCTGATGATTTCAGTCTCGTCCCTGGTAATTACATGCTGCTAAACCTCCTTGATAATACTTTTTAATGATGTAATCAACATGACTGTGTCATTTGATGTTGTTCCCCCTGATCTGGTGTCTGGCAGATCGTCTGGAACAGATTGTTGATGTTTGCAGACAAACACGCGAACCTGGCATCCCATCAGGCCTCATCATCATTAAGCAGCTAGTACAAATCACCAGGCAGGCCAATTCAGCTGCTCCTCATTAGTCACAACAAAACAGCGACACATGCACGCATCGTGTTTGAATGCGTGCGCGCACGTTTTCGTGCACATAACACACACACACACACAGACATCCATGCCAATGCAATCTATCCACGCACAAACCACAAGCAGGTAATCCTCAGTTTATGATTAGCCCAAAAGGCATGACATGCCTTGAGCTCAGTGCTATTTAGTGCCACCACAGCGACTGTTGTAAATACAAATCAAAGTTGAAGGTCCAAGAGGCCGTTATTTTTTAGTGCAGAGCACTTCCACATGTTTTAGGAGAATGCCAATGCTGTTATTTCTCCAGCCTTGAGTGAGTGATGTGCTGTCGATAGGGGTGCCACCGAGGAACAATAAGCAGGGGTAAATCTTAGAGCACGCCGCTCTGGGGAGCAGTATTCACAGAAAGCCACCTCAATATGGAAGCCCACTAGCCTATATCCTCTCCCAGGGTCGATGGATGGAGCCTATTGTCATCAATAATTGGGTCTTACATCAACCACCCATTTCAGTGATAAATACTTCACTTTAAAAAACACACACACACACACACACCCCACAGTGACATGCAATCATGCATACACAGGGAAAACACACGCGCATACCCAGACACTGCTATTGTATCATAGGTATTGCTTTGGGGATTCCTTCCTCCTAGCGATGCTCCCATTCAGACACTGTCTGTGGAATTTAAAACAAGAAGGTGCAAATGAATAAGTAAACATGCGCTTTCCTGGGGGAGAGCTTCTCACGGCTGCTGTAGCATGTAGTCAACCACAGAGCATGGCTGTGCCCGGGGGGCTACAGGGATAAGGGGGTACGTAACCCAGATCTCACTCTGTCTATTGTACATTGTAGCTGCACAGACGAGGTTGCAGCCTAACCGTAGCAACAGCCAGCTAGAAGAGGAGACATATAGTGTGTGTGTGTGTGTGTGTGTGTGTGTGTGTGTGTGTGTGTGTGTGTGTGTGTGTGTGTGTGTGTGTGTGTGTGTGTGTGTGTGTGTGTGTGTGTGTGTGTGAGTGATCAGGCTGGTGTTCAAACTCTGGCTTCTTTATTTTAGGCAATAAGGAAATGATTTGTTAATTGCCTAAATGTAACATTTCAAGTATATACTGATTTATGAAAGCCAATTCTGATAAAGATTAAATAATTCAATATATCCTTAATTAAAGCTTCAGTAGGCAGAATGTTTTTGGCATCATTGGGCAAAAATTCCATAATAACCGTTCAGCATATTGTAATTCAAGTGTTCTGAGAGAAAACCATACTACTGCTGCTTTAAGAGGATTCAAGCAGCATAATTGTTAGAATTGTTTGCCCACGGCCTTCAGGTTTAATTGCATAAAGAGATAAGGCTGTGCAATTAATCAAATTTCAATTTCTATTAAAATGTTTGGCCTCCAACGATTATGAAAACAAGTAAATCGACATAAACCGATTCTCGTTCCGCATTCCGTTTCACAATGACGCTCTAGTTTTGTCTTGTGTTATAAATCCAGCGCACTCCTTTCCTTTACAGCAGTGCGCTTTCGCCCTACTCAGCAGGGCGAAAGCAAGGGATGGCCTCTCGGTGTGGGAGTATCCCCTTGCGGGAACCCTCCCGGAGCTGGCTATCCCCTCACCAGGCGTATTTCTTCCGTGGTGGTGCACTGCAACCGACTTTAGGTCGGCTTGGAATGGCCCGGGGCGAAGGTGGTGCTTAACAGCACCTCTCACCCGGACCTCGCTGCTTAGTGCTCCCTGCGCGGAGGGAGAGAGCTCCCGGCGCGATTGTCAACCGGGGCGGACTGTCATCAGTGTGGGGATGTCAGCAACCCACCTTACCCGTCTTGAAACGCGGACCCCGTCTCGTTTACCATGCTTTGAGGGTGTGACCTTTTTTGGCCGCGTCCTCACCATTCATATCTGTACAACCAACCTGTTTCTGATTAAATTGTTAACAAGTGAATAAAGTTCTTCATAGATCTAGCCTCCAAATGTTGCTCTCAAAGTGCACCAGATTGATGCATTTAACTTAAAAATGTAAGCTACACAATTTTCTTTCTAAATGCATGATGTTTCCAAAGTCAATGAGTAATCATGTTAAATATTCGTGATCTCAATATTGCCAAAATAATCTTGATTATGATTTTTGCCATAATCGAGCAGCCCTATAAAGCGAAACAGGAATATTTCATGTGTCATAGACATACATTTTTGCATAGATTCAGAGGATTACTACGATCAGGGAGATAAACACATTTTTGCTCTTCTGGTTTTGCAGTACTCTGTCTTCGTCTTGAGAAGACAGAGATGTGGTACAGCTCTCTGTTTGGAGCTCACCAGCTCACATTGCAACTTTTGAGCTGTTTGTAACCTAACAGGTTTTGAAAGCAGCTCAGCAGCAGGCCTCATGTATCGCTGTTCTCCAGTCACTTTCTGCTGTACACACTGCGCAAAACGGAAGCTGTTCTTCTACAGCTCCGTACTGTCTTCATGTTCACTATGATTCAATAAGAGCAGTGTTTTTAGAGGCCGTATCCAAAAACTTGCTGTCACTCTCCAGTGGAGTAAACATCATCCTTTATGGACATCGACAAAATGATGTTTGCACCGTTGGAGCTCGTGCTCCCTGGTTGACTCCAAGTGTCAAACCTCTGCTATTTCCAAGTTCAATAATTGGTATAACAAGAGTTATGATTACCCATGCTTCAGTTCAGTTTGTGCTTCCTGCTGTGTACTAAACTATTTGGCATCTTCTCCGTTGCAAAGGGCTGGAAGATCTCTTTTGTAATGTAAGCAGCTCATTGAGTTTCTTGACAGGAAAGGCGCACACACTCTCACATATACGTAGAGAATTTGCAATCCTTTTAAAACTTTGTGACCTGAATATATTCCCTGCATTATGTTTCCTTGGTGGTGGCACTCTAAGCTGGCGTTTTTGCTGTAGTCAGCACTAAATGATGGATGTCAAAACACAGTTGATGCATTATGCATATAGCATTACAGATTTAAGGTGTTTACTTGTCACTTTGAGGAAATGCAAAAATGTGAAGTCATGTGAATTCATACTCCTGTCACTTGCATTTGTGTTTCATGATCCCGAGCCTGCGCCATTTCCGATAAAAGGTTTTCAGGATCCACTTCACCAATTTTATTGTAACAAAATGAACAACATATAAAATTTATGTCCGCCCCTTGATGGAGGGACGTGAATGCTAAATATGTCTTAGCTGACCCCTAAAAGCACAGTATCCGTATTGCAACTTTTAGGCAGGTGCCTTGCTCACTCAGCCTTCTCCTCCTCCTTTTTCTGTCAATCTACACATTTGAATGACACAGAAAGCACACATGAACAACTTCGTGCTGAGTGAGCTGACATGCACTATGTATAATGGTATTGATACAGAGTTCCAGGTCACGTCCTCGTGCTTATGATACATTTGCAGTAAACGCACTTATGAGACATGCAGGATTTTGCTTGGATTGTATTTTTCTTCACTTAAAAAAAAAAAGAAGCAATATGCAGCACTGCGCACGAAGCCAAAACATAGTAACACATTTTAAGACAAGGATTTAAGATAAGAAACTGACTTTTATTCATCTGTTTTATCAATTATTCTGCCATAGAAATGCATAATTTCACTTCATATTTGCAAAAGGCTAACTACCAAACAACAAAGAGCTGTAGCAAGTCAAAGCTAGCTAGCTAGCTAGAGATAGCCACATCCAGCCTTAGCTAAAGCTAAAACTCAAATTGCTTGATCTTTCCCCAGCTGTTATTAAAATATCCATTTTTATGAACTGATATCTTGATATTCATCTTGACATCTTGGAATAAGACAGTTTAAATTTATTTCATTTTAAATTAATTTATCATAATGATTGAACATAAATATGAATAGTAGGACAGACCAGACAGGAACACAGTAAAACAGAGGTACATTTAAATCATATTAACTTTGATAATACAAATAAAGTTTTCTTAAAAAAAACAACTACTAGTTAAATGGACAGGAAAGCTGAGGGAACACATTTTGTAGGTCGATACTGTATTTGACATGGTGCAGTATCTGTATTTTTAGGTATTATGTAGGTTCTATGTCAATGAATTTCAGGGTAGAAAAAAAGGCAAAAGAAGACAACAAAAGATCTGTTATGCATTTTGTGACCAGCCTGAACATTTTTTTTCTCATAACCACTGCTTCTGTAGTTACTGCTCTCTTCTTAATGTTATGTAATTTACTGATTTCTATAAATCTGTTTGTGTTGTTCAGGTTTCACGCCTCCTGGAATGGACAGGTCATCTCCAGACAGCAGTCCAGTACATGGCTTTGTGCGTCAGGCTTCCGTCACCAACGGATCCAACATCCCCATCATCACAGAACTAGGTAAAGCTGTTTACACCCCACCTCAAATGCAAACATTGCATGTCATACCCAATAACCTTGGATCAACTCATTACTCATTGGCAGACACATAGAGCTGATAATTCAATAATCCAAGACTTAAAACGTCATCCTGCTACCAAAAGTTCCCACTCATTCAAGGTCAAATGGACTGGAGGAATGTGAGGTGAGGAATTTTTGTTCCCTTTCATGGTGCTGATAGCTTTGCCCAACTCAAGTTCATATTTGTATGTGAATTATTGGATCTGGTTAGCTTTTTGTCAAATGGTGATAATGTTCGCTGCAAGCACTTTGCTCTGAGGACAGTGTGGACAGCTGTAACTTGAGCATGTCAGACAGGCATTTTGAGGACTAAAGCTACATGTCCTGCAATTTGTCCACTAATGCACAAGAGAAACTCAGCCTGATGGAGAGGGTGAGAGAGGGGAAAAAAGGGTAGAGAGTGAAAAGGTAGAGGGGGGTAAAAACTGCCTTGGTTGCAAAATGGGTCCATTTATTAATAACAATGGCAGTGGCTGTATTCCCACTGGTGGTGGGGACTCATGAAACTTTCAGATCTCTGAGGGGCCTTCTAAAGCACCAGAGACTGGCTACTCTGTCTCCCCTGACCCAATTAGGGAGCAATGGAGCATGAGGCCAGCTAAGAAAAGGCCAGAAAGAGAAAGGAGCTACCTAATGTTACTTGTAACCGGGCCAGCCATTACCTGCAGAGAGGCACTCCCATTAGACTGCTGACCGCATACGTAAGCATCAAAGCTCGATGCTATCCACATTGGAGTCGTCGGTTGCCGTCCTGGACTCAAACTCTAGAAGCTCCAGTGTTATGTGCAAAGGCGAGAGTGGCTGCGTGTCTCACTGGGACCGTATACTGTAATTACATTGTCATATGTTCAGTTTACAGTGCCAGGAGCAGATTAAAGTCTAGTTGGAACGTAAAAACACAGCTCATCTGAGTTGCATGATCAATTTTGCTTGCGCGGCGGGTAAAGTAGGTATGTTTATGGATAAGACCATGTTTATCCCTTTCACCTTCCTACCGTGAAATAATTTGTTGTTGTTGTAGTGATATGGCGGTGTGACAGCTCTGGCTTTGTATCTACTGTGCACTGTAATCCAGGGTGCTTTACTTTTAGATACCGGACAGCCATGAATGCCTCGGGAGTAAATCCCGAGGTTGACACGAGTAGTCTGAGACAGCGAAATGCCTTTATTGCAAACTGTTTCAGTAACGACACCGTTTCTCCCCTCCCCTGCACTGTCTCATCACCATTAGCTAAACCTGGCAAACTACTGCCATTGGTTTCACTCTGTCAGGAAAAAAAAAGTGGGACCAACATACAAATGATAACAGAGCTGGGTAAGCCGAGCCTTTGTCCTCTGCTGCCGTTCGTTCCCTCGCGCCCGCTCCTCATCAGCTTGTCTTGATTTATCTGGCTGCAGTCAAGGCCCCCGCTGCTCCCATGGCTTCACTTTGAACACATTTTTATTCTTCGTTCTGGTTGAAATTGTCTTGTTTTGGCCCCCTTTTAATGATTTTTTTTTGTTTTTTTTGTTTTGGGGGTATTTTTTTCCCCTCCAGTTGCGTTAGCAGAGCATCTCTCGCCTTTTGATCATGCTCAGTCTGTCCTTGTGGCTGTTTTCATACAGTAGCAACACCGCCTCTGCCCCTCACCCCCCATCCTCCTCCAAACACACACATCCAACCCCCCCCTATTCACTCCTTTGGCCCAGGCCTGTTTGCATCAGCCCCTTGTCTCTTTGACTGACATTTCTGTTCCACAGTGCAGAGGAAGCCTGGGAAGAAATCAGATTTGGAAAACAAAAAAACTCAAGATCAAACCATCTTTTAAGCTGTTTATTTATTTTTTAAATTTATTTTCCAGTTTCTTTTTTTCTTCTCCAGACCATATCTCTGAAGCTCAGATATCGGAGGAGTCAAACAAAAACTTGTGTGATGCTCGTTTTTCAAGGGATGCTGGTTCATAGAGCCTTCACTGCCCACTGCTGCTAGAAACACTAGCACTATAGGGAGCACTTTGTGTTTTTAACTCTACCAATATACACGAGAGACAAAAAATATCTTTTTCATTTCAGTTTTGGGTTATTTTCATTAACACTGTGCCATTTAGTTCATTTAGCAGAATTGATTTATTATTTAGCATGAGATTAAATAAAAGGTGTGTTGTCACCGGGCTTTAATTTGACTTTCAGGGTTAAAGGTAAATATTCAAGATATATTTCTTTAAAGGTGATGATGTGACATCACTCATCACAGGAAAACTCTGAAAAACATAGCATGAATTTATAAGTGCATGGTTTTCTCATGTGACATTAGCCATTGTTGAAGTCTCACTTTGTACGTATTTACTGGATGCATCAAGAAATACCTATATGCTGTGTTTTTTTTCCCAGAGAATATAATCATATTTTAATCTTTACGCAGGCTACACAGTCCACAGACTGGTCACTGTCTCTTGACTGAAAATGTGACTGTTTGTTTGTGTTACAATATATCAAGATACAGTGGCTACTGAGGTACTAATGCAGGATAGATGTATGGTTTATTCAGAATCGGGGACTTCTACAATGGTTATCACTGTGTATGCATAATGTACTTAGATATTTTTCTCCTTAAGTCGTGGTGTGTCTTAATGTATTAATTGCACCCTGCATGTGATATACAGTTGATTTAATATTCAAATTGCTGAATAATTTTTTCAAAAAGTCCAAAACACTTTTTTCACCTTCCAAACAATTATACAGTACATAGACAAAAAAACTAATTGCAGATAACATATTTAGTGTATTTTCAAACTGTCTGAAAGGTAATTCAGTCGACAGTAATTAATGGGTAAATCAAAAGCATGTCAATTGTTTGGAGAAGAAATAAAGTTTTAATTTTATAGCTAAAAATAAGTATAGAAGCAAAATATAATGTGCATCTAATGTTGCATTATATTGTAAGCCTGGATCAATACCCAATATACCTGAGACGTTTCTGTTACCATGACATATTCAAATATTTTAAAAATGTAACTTAACATAAACAAAGACGTCTTTATTTCTGAACTCTCAGGTGTGTTGGTGTCGGTGTGTGTGTGTGTGTGTGCGTTTGGCTCATGCATCTTCACAGTGCCCGTCTCTAACTCCCTCCCTCCCCTCTCTCAGTGAACGACTCAAACGTTCAGTTCCTGGACCAAGATGATGATGACGACCCAGACACAGAGCTGTACCTCACTCAGCCCTTCGCCTGCGGCACCGCCTTCGCTGTCAGTGTACTCGACTCCCTGATGAGCGCGGTGAGTTCTCAAACACGCTTTTTACACTCGCTGTGTTGGAGTGTTTTTCAAAATCGCTTACATACATTTTGCAACATATATTTATAATTTCGATTTCCTGTGTTTGGATGCCGTAACCGAGTCATAGTCAGAATTTTAAAAAGAGAAAGTAAGAGAGAAGTTTCACACAAAGTACATGGAGATGCTGCGCCCACCGGGTAATAATTGCATGTTGTTGCACTGGTAGAAACTTCAGGATGACGGAAAGAGGTGAGCAAGTGAAGTGAGTCAGAGTCGAAAGATGGACCTGTGAGTTTTCTTTCACTTCTTTGGTGGTTATGACTCTACTACTCCGTTATTTTAAAATATTAAAGTTTATGGCAACAAAAGAAAAACTATTATTTTTTTTAGACATATCAGTAGTCACCATAAAAGACGATCTAGTCTCAGACTGTGAGGTTAAATGCTTCCCCAATAGAGGAAAGGAGGGTAAATTTAGCATTGAGTTTCAGTAGATGCACAATTTTGGCATTTCAAGTAGGCCTACGTTGGTAAATGAAATGGTACAGTATATTCATCACACATGCCTGCCAGCTCCCCTGACATCAAAATGTAAATTGTTGGCATCACTCCTCATCTTAAGTATTATGAATTCAACTTTCAAGAGCCTTATTAGATCCTTTAACAAAGTAAGTGTTGAAGGTTAGTGTAATGGTGATGACACAAGGTGGAACAGGCCAAAGAAACACTCTCATCTTTTGACAATGTCATTGCTGCACTGGAGCTGAGATAAAGGTTGGGAAAAAGAAATCCTCCACTTCACCTCATTTTTCCACTCTCTCCCCCCCCCCCCCCTTCTCATGACCAACTGTGGTTTTCCCTTTGGTGCTGTGATGGCTTAATTCCAGCAGCCTTCTCGGTGAGTGAGGGGTTAGAGGGGCGTGCAGAGCCGAGCTGAGCGGGGAGTAGAGCAGGCGTCAGCTGTAGTCTGGCACTGGTCAGAGGTGAAGCCAGCTAATGGACAGTGCTCATCCATCATGAGGCTCTGCAGGCCTGTCAGGGGCCCGGGGAGAGGAGCTGCCACTCTGGCCCGGCTACCGAGTGACATCGGCTGTCTTCGTGCGCGGCAAAAGCAGGTCCTGATCGGCTTGAAGGACAAGAGAACCTGACACCCGCTGAGCGCAGTCAAATCGTTGTTTCAGAAGCGGACATCATACAGTGTGTAGATCAGTGTTCCTAGAGGAAAGAATAGTGCCGTGTCGATGTACCTGTTTTCTTAACGTGATGATCCATCATGCACGATGATTATCAAAATGTCAATGATTCCATGTGTCTCTCATTTTGGTACATTTATGTATCTTAAACATTAGCCTTATGAGAGATTTTCAGAGTTGTTCACCCAATTTATATAAAAATGTCCAGTATATATCTCACTTTTCTCTAGTGGTATATAGCCATGCAGGTAGATCAGTGGACAACCTCCAGGTCTGAGAAGTGAAGCCAATGTGGAAGTGCATTAAACTTGCATTCTTTCTAACAGCCAGCAGGGGGCGACTCCTCTGGTTGCAAAAAGAAGTCAGATTGTACAGAAGTCTATGAGAAAATGACCCTACTTCTCACTTGATTTATTACCTCAGTAAACATTGTAAACATGAGTTTATGGTCTAGTTTCAAGTCTTCTTTAATACAGCATGATTTTCATTTTGTAAATTATGGCAGGGTATGCTTTAGGGCTTGTGATTGACAGGTCACTACCACATTGTCTGTGTTAGAACATTAACCCTTTCAGTGTGCTTTCAGTTCATTAAAGTTAATTATAACCTTTTTGGTCGCCTGAAAACGTTTCAGCATTCGGTTGTACTTAGCTCCACGCTCTTGTGTCACTTCTGGTTGCAAAAAAACAAGATGGTGACGGCCAAATACCAAGATGGCAACGGCCAAAATGCCAAACTCTAGGCTACAAAACGGCAGCCCACAAACCAATGGGTGACTATGTCCACTTCTTATATACAGTCTATGAGATAGATCAAATAGAACTGTCTGGAATGGACATAAACAAAATCAAAGATTTGCTGTTGTTGAATTTAATAACATACTGGATAATCCAGAGAAAAAGCAATATTGCTTCTGTAGAAAGTTGGTCCAATAAAAACTTAACACAGCAAGGTCTTTGGATTATCCAAAGTAATAGAAATGCTGATCCTGCAAAGACATGTTTCTGTTGAGGTTTTTTTTATGCAATTAATCAATGTTAAAAACACCACAAACTAAATTACATTCACATCCGTTTTATTTGGGTGGAGGTAGAAGTCTAAAAAACGGATTTCTAAAAACCAAAGCTATCTGCATGGCTACACATACCACTGGAGGTAAATGAAAATAATTTAGGTGAACCAAGCCTTATGAAAATATGGCATCATAGGAATGGTGCACAAGCCAGAGAGTCCTCTGTAGTCTTCTGTCGCTTTTCTCCTCACCTCCCAGTCCGTTCTATGTGAAGAGACAGGCTGAGGGCCGACATAATAGGGGCTGTGCTTTCTTCCCACATCTGCCACTTGTGACTCTAATGGCATCTGCTTACAGATACCCCCTCTCTCTTTTCCCCAGACATACTTCAATGATAACATCCTAACGCTGATTCGGACGCTGGTAACAGGAGGAGCCACGCCAGAGCTGGAGGCCCTGTTGGCTGAGGAGAACGCCCTCCAAGGAGGCTACAGCACACCGCAGACATTGGCCAACAGAGACAGGTGTCGCGTCGCCCAGCTAGCCCTCTACGACGGGCCATTTGCCGACTTGGGGGTAAGTGGATGTTTAAGCAAAGATGACACGTTTTGGCACTACCCAGCAGCACACATCTGGCTGCCTCCGCTCCTCGCGGCCCTTAATCCGATGTGAAGAACAGTGATCACGCAAAGCAAGCATTGGTGGGTGGAGAGTGAAGAGGGCTTTAGAGAGAACAATGAACACCACCAACGAAATTCCAAGTTTAATTGTTTCCAACCTTGTTTTGCAATACTTCCAATACTGAAGTGATTTTGTTTTTTCTTGGATGAGTTATGGCATAATTTTAAAACATTGCTGATTGTTACAGTCTGCATTGCCAACAGTTGGTATTCGCTCGCAAGCAAAATACCCTCAGCAATGCAGAACATTGAATTTTCACTACAACTTTACATATAATGACATTTACGGCAGCTGATCCAGATCATCAGGCTGACCTACGCGCTCACTGATTGTGTCTTTGTTCTGTTGTTCCTCAGGACGGCGGCTGCTACGGCGATTTATTCTGTAAAGCTCTGAAGACGTACAACATGCTGTGTTTTGGAATCTACAGATTAAGAGACGCTCACCTAAACGCACCGAGCCCGTGTACAAAACGGTACGATTTCTGCCTTCACTCTGTGTCAAAATAAATATTTTGATGTAATAAAATGACAATTAGGGTTATAGATACAGTACATCACAAAGAATACATTCGCAGTGTTACAGCAGCTAATTTACATACATCATGAAAACAAATAAGGTAGGTGAGAAACAAGTACAACTAAAAGGCCAAATTACACACAGTAAATGAAATAGACTAAATTAAATAGAAAAAAGAATAAAATACAAAACTGATAATAGAGACTAAAGATGGGACTAAAATTTTAAGTCTAACAAACACTGAATATTCACTGTCCAATAATAGTTATATACTGTAATATAGTGTAATGTAAAAAGGTAAGGTTCTTGAATATTAAAAAATTAAGTTTGTCCTGTTAAATAGACATATGTGTCTCTATCCAAACACATTCTTCATGGCCTTAACCTCTTGTTACTTACATTCATTTTCATTATAATGCATACGTCTATGCAACGTTATTCATATATTGTTGCTCAGTCAAAATCCTTTAATTTTGTAGATGGAATATAATGTACATTGCCGAATTTTTTGTATAATTTTTTTTGCCTCATAATTCACATTCATATTTATATATTGAATTCTAATTAGGCTCTGTACATTCCTTAATCCCAAGTCCTTAACTACAACCTGTGCAATTTTACACACCAAAGTTTTGATCCATTTTTTCCTCATACATTCATCCATATTCCTCTGTTAAATGTTCTAGTGATGAAATATACTCAATAAATACCTTTCTTTCTTTGACGTGTCCTTCACTATTTCCACAAGGATCATGGAAGTGTAATCTTATCCAACATTTTGTTTTCTGGGCAGGTATGTGATCACGAACCCACCGTATGAGTTTGAGCTCGTGCCCACAGACCTTATCTTCTGCCTCATGCAGTTTGACCATAACGCAGGCCAGTCCCGGACAAGCTTGTCCCACTCTTCCCACTCCTCCCATTCCTCCAGCAAAAAGAGCTCCTCCGTCCACTCCATCCCGGCCTCCAACCGGCAGAACCGCAGCAGTAAGACCCGGGAGTCCCGCGACAAACAGAAGTAAGTGCTGTGGAGTTTTAGCCTGCATGCTTAGTGTTTTGATACCAGACCTGTATTTTATAGGTTTGTCTGTGTGTGTTCGTATGCAGACTGTGGTGACACATTGATAAATACTGTGCTTTGTGTGTTTGTGGTTCGTTTGTGCGATTTGTGCTCTGCGTTCATGCTCGGTGTTTGTGTGTTTCCCCCATAATCATCTGCATGTGGCATTCACTCTCACATCACAGCAATCATAACATGACATGAACAAATTGGTAAACTTGCTTTGTGGAAAGCTCATTTCTTGTAGTCAAAGACTGTTGGGAGTCTTTTCTTACTAATTTAGTTTGTGGCATTGTAAACAGTAAAACCACTTGTTTGGATGGCAAAGCCATTGTGGTTGGAAACAAGCTTACAGTAAAGGCCTCAAACACAGCCAAAGAAATTGACATAATACAACACAACACACATTCAGTATGTTGTTCGCTCTACCTGCTGTATGTGTCAATATCTAGTTGTTTTGTGTCTAACTCTTAATATTTGTGTAGTTATTTACTGTTGTTTGTTGGATATTTGTGCACATTTAACGCTCATGATCAGTATGCCTCGATCATGGATGTAGTGTTTTGTGATTTACCTACTGTAGTTGATATTGATTATGAAGGACATTTGGCTAACATTGCTCACAAGATCATCCCTCATTAGTAGTGTTGATATTTTGTTGGTGCTTCTGTACTGCTTTATTGCATGTCCATGTTGGTAGCCCTCTTTCATGTTCTGTTTATTATACAATTAAGATTATTTCAAATTTGGTGAAATATTTTGACCTACACGTTAAAGAGTCCTTAGAGTGCTACAGGAATGAGTCCTAAAACCCGGAAATGAGCATTTTAGCACATACGGTTCCATTGTCTCGAAGTCAATGGGTTTTTTTTTAATGGGTTTTTAGTCAGATGCCTGATATAAGGCCTGTGGTTAACACAAGCTTAAGAGATCTTAATGTTTTGTTATACAATATAAAATACGTCAGTAAATATCCCACTTTTATCCCCTTTTTAAAAAGGGGGTTGCTTACAAGTGGCTAAATGATACTACAATGCGTCATCACGCGAGTCGTCAGCCTCAGGAACTTTTTACTTCTGCCGATTGCATTCACACTTAAAAAAATCATAGAAGTAGTGTTCATTTGTTGAGATTATATTGCTGAACAAAACATGTAAGTATCATAAACGTGTGTTTGCCACAGAACTTATTTTCTACAATAATTCAAAACCCAATGGAAAAATCCCATTGACTTTTTGTTGAGGGAACCCGTGATTCTAACTTCTGGGTTGGCATACAAAAATACATCATCCCTGTAGCAATCTATTCTCCCCCCAAAAAATATACATTTTGAATTTAATATTCAACTGGGAGAATAAAGGAACTGAAATTGACATATTTTAAAAGCATGCAGATTTGTTATGATCGTACTCAATAATTATTAAATGGTAGATAAGCCCTCAATACATCTTAAATATAAGATGTATGATATAGCTTAAGTATTGTAGTAGTAACAATATGCAAGCCTTAGTTGGACTTGTAGTCATTTGTCAGGTGTGTATTGACTGTAAATACTACTCACTTACAGTAGATTACTTACCTCTCTTTCTGAAGTGCAACAAGGATGAATAGAATGGGCCAAGGTATGCAAGTTAACGATTCTGCATGACTTAGCAACCTATCCTGGGGTTCTGATCATAACTATGTCCTCTGTGGATGTCGTTATGACGAGGGGAGTTTGTTTTATTTATTATGTTCTTCAGATTTTAAGTTAACCATGCCTCAGTTTAAGTTTTGCTTTCATCTGGAAAGCAAAATGTCTGCTGCTGCTCCTGCCCTCCCTCCCTGCCATGATCAGGACCATCTCCACATTGCATGAGGTTGAGACGAAACCCCCCCCCCCCCTCCTTTCTTTGTGCCTTTACCTCAGTTATTCACTTGATATGGGTTTTTCTTTTCCTCCAGACAAATCCCTTTTCACATGGTTTCTTTCTGTCATTTATCATGCCTTTTTTATGATTTATTTCAACTTGAGATGGTTTGCATTGTGTGAGAGGTCTGTGTGTTTGCGCATCTTCCCTCCTATTGAATGCTAATAGATGACTGTAGCAGACTTGTCATTTATGCTCTCATTGAGTACAGTAGGTTATTATTGTACCAGCATCAGCATAAATCAGAGTAACAACATGTTGCCCGACTGTACAAACCTAGATCATAGCTCACATGTAGGTCAGGCTGATTCAAATCCCCCTGATGCAGCCAATTGCTTACTTCTCCACAGAACTTTAAGAAAGCGTGTCCAGCCCTGTGCCATCGGTCACACCAGGAAAGTGGGAGGTGTGACCGATTTAAAGTCTAAATTGAAGGGGAATATGAGTTACCTCCTTGTAACCCTGTGCACCTGATATGGTGGTTTGAGGCGACATCACTAAGTTCACCGTATCAGCAGCAGACTCTGGAGAGAGATGGCAGACATCTTGCTTCACCTCAGGCACAATTCTACACATCAAATGCCTGTGCTGTAACACACGGCCCCACAGCCTTAAGCTTGCTGACACACACGCACAAATGAATCTCCACACATGCCAGTCTGCATGTACATGAACACGCACACATACACACGCGCGCGCGCACACAAGGCTTGCTCCACATAGCAAAGTTAAAATTTGATATTACAACTTCACCCAAAAGGAAGTGACATCCTGAATGGCATTGCAGATGCCTGTTAAGTGCTAGGAGAGAGTTTACAAACTTCTGACAGCTGGCATACACCTTTCCCTTTCCTCGTACCGCGCTCAGAAACACTGCTCTCATAGCCTACTTAAACATTCGCTTGCTCTCTCTCGTTCTTTCTTGCTCCTTCTCTCTCTCTCTCTCTCTCTCTCGCTCAGTTGTTGTCTCGCTCTCTCTCGCTTATTTGTTGTCTCGCTCACTCGTTGTCTCGCTCTCTGTCGCTAACTTGTCTCGCTCTCTCTCGCCTCTTCTGTCTCGACTGCACTCGCGAACGTTAAGCACACAACCTACGCACTGAGTTATTCCTTAAAAGAGTTTGCTACCTGTATAACACATTTTAGTTTAAAAACATCTTAAAATACCGAAATCTCCAGACTAAGCTCGCTCGCCCTCTCTCTCTCGCTCGTTTTCTCTTTCTAGTTCGCTCTCTCGCGCCTCCTCTTTCTCTCCCGCTCGCTCACTCGCCCTCTCGTGCTCACTAATTCTCTCGCTCGCTCTCTCGTTCTCATGTTCGCTCGTTCTCTCTCGCTCGCTCATTCTCTCGTTCGTTCTCTCGTTCTCTCTCGCTCGCACTCGTTCTCACTTGTTCGCTCTTGCACTCGTTCTCTTTCGCTCACTTGTCTCGCTCTCTCTCACCTCTTCTGTCTCGACTGCACTCGCGAACGTTAAGCACACAACCTACGCACTGAGTTATTCCTTAAAGGAGTTTGCTACCTGTATAACACATTTTAGTTTAAAAAATATCTTAAAAAGTTCTCTCGCTCGCTTGTTCTCTCACCGACTTGTTCTCTCTCATTCTTTCTCGCTCACTCTCTACGCATACAGAGATCTCCAATGACTACGCTCTCTCGTTCTCTCTCCCGTGTTGGCTCAATCGTTCTCTCTCGCTTACTCACTCTCTCACTCTCACTCACTCTCTCGCTTGTTCTCTTTCTGTCGCTCGTTCTCTCACTTTCTCGCTCATTTATTCCCTTTCTCTCGCTCTTTCGTTCTCTCACTCATTCTCATTCTCTCGCTTGCTCTCGTTCTCTCACTATCTCATTCTTTCTCGCTCACTCCTGTGCTCGCTTGTTCTCTCCCGCTAAATTGTTCTCTCTCGCTCGCTCACTCTCTCTCCCTCACTCATTGTCTCTCTCGCAAACTCATCTTTCGCTCACTCGCTAACTAATTTTCTCTCTCGCAACTCTTCTGTCTCTTTCGTTCGCTTATCTTGCTAGCCCATTCTCTCTTGCTCGTTCTCTCTTTCTCTCGTTCTCACTCGCTCTCTCGTTCTCTCACTCGCTCGCTCTCTCGTTCTCTCACTCACTCGTTCTCTCGCTCCTGTGCTCACTCGTTCTCTTCCGCTCAATCGTTCTCTCTCGCTTACTTTCTTTCTCCCGCTCACTCTTTCGCTTGCTCTTTCCTTCAATTCAATTGGCTTTACTGGCATGACGTAACACTCTACATATTGCCACAGCATATTCAAATGATGAAGTTAACATTAGTTACATTTTATTAACATCAATAACAAACTTATAAATCATAACGCTCCACAAGTCAAATTGTTTTGGAACAACGATATCTCTCTGTCTCTTGCTCGCTCCCTCTAATGCTCGCTTGTTCTTTCGCTCTCAATCGACACTCGCTAACGTTTAGCACACAACCTACGCACTGAGTTATTCCTTAAAGGAGTTTTCTACCTGTATAACACATTTTAGTTTAAAAACATCTTAAAAATACATACATAAATCTCCAATTACTACGCTCTCTTGCGCTCTCTCTCTTGATTGCACACACCAACACTCGCTAACATTAAGCACACAACCTACGCACTAAGTTATTCCTTAAATGAGTTCGCTACCTGTCTAACCTCTCGCTCACCCGCTCCCTCTTACCCGCTCACTCGTTCTCTCACTCGCCTCTTCTGTCTCTCTCTTGACTGCACACACCAACACTCGCTAACGTTAAGCACACAACCTACACAGTTATTCCTTAAAGGAGTTTCCTACCTGTACAACACATATTAGTTTAAATTTAAATCTTTGCATCAAAATATAAAGTAAGTTTCCAAAACGAGTATTATACAGTATATTACTCTTCTACTCTGGACCGCCGCAACAAACTTAATTCCATTCTCTTTCACTATATTGAGATGGCATCAGAAATCTCTCTCAAAACCGGAGGAAAAATAAAAGTATCTGCGTGGCTAGATAGGAGGAGGAAGTGAGAAATTATTTCGCAATCTGGCAGACCTGACTCTGTTGACACTGTAGAACTGAACAATACCCTTAGGAGGATTTTTGTGTTATCCAAAATAGAATCCTTCATTACACAATGCCACCATGTCAACACCATGACATTCAAATTGGCTCAGTGCACCAGAACACAGACTTAAACTGGACGTCACGGTCTGATGCTAATCACAAAGAATGCCATGCAACTCTACCACTTAAACTGAGGCCGTATGGTTGTAAGTGATCCAATGCTGCATACTTTTTTAAACTAATTTTGTCCTCTCCTCTTCCTTTTTCGCCTTCAGAAAAGAAATGGTTTACAGATGAACCAGAAAATGCCTACCCACGGAACATTCAGATCAAGCCCATGAGCACTCACATGGCCAACCAAGTCAACCAATACAAATCCACTAGTAGTCTGATTCCACCAATCAGAGAAGTTGAAGATGAATGCTGAACACAGGGTTTTCTTGCCGACTCACCAGACATCTGTACGCTCTTTCAAAAGAGATGGGAGATCACCCATGGAGGATTGATGATGATGACAGGGATGTTGAAGACTGATACATTTCTCTTCACTCATTCTTCTAATCGAGGGTTGGACAGAAACCCGAACTGGAAGGGACCTCCTATGTGTATACCTTTAATGTTACTTCCATGCTCTTGGACATTGTTTTATTTATTAATGTATCCATAGTGATGTACATAATGACAATCAAATAAGGATTGTACAGCCCCTTCCCCCTAGCACTTTTTGGAATTATTTTAAGAGTTGGCAAAAAAAAGAAAAAGAGTACTTCCTGTAATTCTTTGCAATAGTTCACCTCTTCGTGTGACCAGACTCCATTGCTAAGGTGACTGGTTCTTGGAGGATGAGGGTTGCGGCGATAAACTGATCATATCATCTCCCAAAGATCCGCCCAGATGCGTCACGTCAAACCAACTGGGTTCATCAACTTCATATCTCCTGTCTGCTTCTGTTCTATTTGCACTAAAACTGAACAAGTTTCTTTTGACAGAACAACTGGAACCATCAGACCCCTCCCTCCCCCCAATATAACGTCGCTGAGAAGATGAAGGAAGGAAGAGCGAGGGCGGGAGGGCTGCTTGGTTTCGGAGGCATATTCATCTTAGGTTGCTGTACATCTTGTCATTGCGTAAGGTTTGCTACTTCACTGTTGACTCGTCATGTTGAGTGAGAGCATTCCGGTCATGCAGAACAAAAATCATCTTGCAAAACAGTAGTCTAAGAACTCAGATAATGGTGCAGTGTTGGTGTATGCTGGCTGAAAGAACCCTGTACCTACATGTCTTCTGCTGATACGTCGGATCATTAAGCCTGTGACTCTGTTTTACGCTCCTATCGCATGATATGTGCCTGAGCCCCCTCTATAACAGATACAGTGCGGTTGATCAACCTGAAAACATGAGCAGGATGGAAAAACAACCTTACCGTGTCCTTCATGCGTTTGGGAGCATTTACGTTGTGTGTTTATGTGTGTGCATCGCAGCCACTCATCCTGATCAGTGCTGTCATCTGCTCCATCGCTGTGTATGTGATGGTGCACCTTTGATGGGGCAGCATTCAGGATCTTTGCTCTAAAAAATGAAAGTCATGGTAGAAGAAAAAAACATTAGAAGAGGGTTTGGATCTACAAACAAAATTTCGTTGCATCAAAAATCAAAACCAAAATCCCCAACTATGTTTGAGCTGAGCTAACACGAACAGCAGCTAAGCGTGGCCACCGTTGATGCTTTGCCGTGATATCTGCGGCAAAATTTGGGATCACAAAGAAGAGTATTTTCTGAATGTTTTTTCTGTTACAAAAAGTTCATCTCTGAGGAAAGAAATGCCACATATTGCATAAGAGTGGGCATCAATGGGTCCTCCCTTGATCAAAGCAACTGCCTGGCATAGGGTTGGCACAGAGGCAGTAAAGAAGCTTGGATGTTCTCTGTTGCCAATCCAGATGTCACACGCCTCAAAACTCTCAGGAGTTAAGCTGCACGTTCGTGTCCTCTAACACGGGGAAATGCTCAAACGTAGTTGGGTGGAAATGCAACAACGCCACAGACTGCTAATAAGGATACTGCCGAGGAACCAGTGTTCTTTAAGCTAGCCTGTGTGCAACATGTTTAGGCACTGATAGATCCAAATCCAGCTGTGATAGTGATGGAGGACTGAGGTGGTAGCCTTGTACTCCTAACAAAAAACTTCATGCAAATATGTAGTTGGATTTATACATTTAAACATAATTATTTTGTATCCATAAACATAATCAATTTGTACTTATTTTTCTAGACAAGAAGCAAGTGAGAAGTACTGTGGGAGATAAGAGACAAATGATATCTTTAATTATAACTACATATCGAGGGATTTTGTGTTTGACTATATTCACCATTCACATTGTACTAAAACAAAAGGTTATTTTTTTATCTGCCCTGCCCCCTGTTTAACAAACTGCATCACTCTGGAGCCAATAAAGCTTAGACTAGCTTGCATTGTGAAACCACCATCTTCAGCCTGGCAGCTCAGCTCTGTTGAGTGCTTGTAGAAATAGATTAAGGCTCATCTTTTTAGTTGCACAGATGAGCCGTATCTACTAAATAATGCGTCTACTACTAAGCATCCCTAGCTGCGAACATGCAGACGGAAAGATAGGTGAAATGGAATTATGTATTGGGGGGTAAATGTTGTATTTAGATGGAGAGCATGTCAGAGTAATAATACCGGGAAGATCGCTCCCTATGTGTGCAGGCCAGAACACAATGACCTTTATTAGATGTGTTTGACCTAAATTAGGTCCCTAGTGTGGCAGAAGAGTGTGTACACTAAAGCACAGTGTGCTGAAGTTTTCCACAAAATCTGGTTTCAAATACGATAGAGACGCTGTCTGTTTAATGCAGTGATTCTCTTCTATAGCCTGTAAAGGAAAAGTAATTATAAAAAAAAGTAATATTTGGAATATGGAAAAGAAGATAATATTGTGCTAAATATGTTTGTGTAAATTCAACCCATTATATAAACCACATTTCTTTTTCAAACAAAATGATCTGAGCTTTAATGTCCGTCTATTGGGTGTGGTGCAACTATATTGAAGCTTCACACACACATTGTCCTGAAGTGAACTTTTGAACTGTGATTACATCGTTGTCACACTTTGTAGCAAATAGATTTCTTTTCAAAATATGTGAGTAAAATTTATGTATAATTGGGTTGTTAATGGCATACTTTGCTAGCCTGAACAATAAGGAACTATTAATATTTGATAATGGCAATGACTCATTATACATAGAATCGACAAACTGATTGTTATGTTGGGAAAAAAAAAGACAAATGTGTATCTTGAAAATGAAAGATCCTGGATTCTTTTGGGAGTCTATTCAAGTAGGAAAAGTCGGGGCGGAATTTGATCTGGTTTATCAGCCATCACAAAGATGGAAGGTAGCACCAATTCAGCAGAGGTTATCAAAAGAGAGAACATCCTTAATTTACCTTTTTTACAACTTTGCGTTATTACAGGGTTTACATTCCATTTTGTCAGCTTGTCATCTGTCATAATCTGTCACAACTGCTTCTTATTTGTTTACAGAGTATTTTTATGTGGTACTTAAACATAGCATTGTTCAGAAATAAAACGGTACATGCTGCAAACTGGCATTAACATAAACTCACAAAAGGTAATGCACCATTTGATTTCATTACACTTGATTACTGTGCTTTTTCTACCTGAACCCTCATTGTGCGACTCATTCAGGCTGGCATTACTCCACAACACTGGGCCGAGAGGTCTCTCCTTCCTACACCTAGTCATATGTCTCTATTAGATGTTTTAGGTCTTTGCATTGTATACCTCTAAAGTTTTAGAGTGTTTTTTTGAAGTGCCATGAAGAGTTTAGTTGAGCAAGCATCCTTCAGTCATTCAGGGACATAAGCTCGCTTTGAGGGAGCTGAGTCCCAAGTGTTTTTCCACTGTGAGAACGGTGTACTGGCATGGAGAACATCCAAGCCATCAATGCCTCCATGCCAGTATAGTGCCAGGCAGTGCCGGAGGTCAAGAGGAGGGCCCATAATAAGTCCCACTATAGCGAAAAGTGGCATTCATTGTGTTATGTAGTGTTGTTAGATATGGATGACTGAAAGATGCACATAGAGGCACATGCCTGCAACATCAGATGTGTTGTTGAACAAAATCAAAGATGATGATGCGTCATACGTTACTGTTACAGTATGTTGCATTATTTTTGTTAATCTATTTTTTGCTGTAAAGGATGGATATAATAACTTATTTCCTGGGAATTGTACTAGATATAATAGAACATATAATACTTATGGGGATGGGAGGTGGGTCTCAAGTCTTAACAATACATTAAAATTGCATTCAGCAATTTTTTTGTTGATTTTTTTTTTTTTTTAAGAAAAGTTACAATTATTGCTAATTTCTTTCGGCTGCCTATCAGTTCAGGAAGAATTCAGGACATTGCTCTTGCGTATCACAGATAGGATTTGTTGGCACATCGTCATCGCAGCAAACAGGAGTTATACAGTACATAGCAGTCTAATTAGTTTGGACATGTTCTAGAAATGATGGATTATTTGATGGTGCTGAGTTGATCTACCTGACTCTGTCAAATATAATCTGCTGATAATTATACTGTCTTGTACAAAAAGTTTGTACATAGATTGTACATGGTTTCTTTTTGTATTTTCTCAAATTAAAATGGATGTATTTGTGTTCTAAACCTGGAAACTCTTTTTATTTGAACTACAAAGACATGTTTTCCTCTGTTATTGTAGGCTACTCCCTCACTCACCTTCCACCACTTGCTATTCTCAATTACTGTACTAATTCCAGATACTTGTACTTTACTTATACCTTCAGTACTTTAATATTTCCATTTTATGCTAACATTTCAGAAGGGAATAAAATTGTTTTTAGACCACTCATTTATTTTACATCTATAGCTTCTAATTACTTTGCAAATTAAGATTTATCAAGCAAAACATATGATTAACTTCTTACTTTATAGGTTTCATTTTTATAAATATTACCCAACATGATCTTGAAACATTCCATACTATAGTAGGTCATAAAAAAGTGCCATGGTATACTATATCATAAAAAAAATGGCACTATACTACGTCACAGAAAATGTCATAAAAAGGCATATTTCAAGAAAAATGTTGTAAATTGCCATTCTACTGCCATACTATGCAATGACCGTATTAAGACCTACTATACTGTCATCAAAAAAAAATTCATAGTAGTTTGTCATAAAAAAATGTCATTGTCAGTATATCATGTCACTTTTTATTTATTTTTTTTGACATAATATACTATGACTTTTTTGATTATTTTCAACATACAATGAATTCTTTACTTCTTCAACATACTATATGACTTTTTTCCCGACACACTATGCTATGACTTTTTTTTGACAAACTGTACTATGACTTTTTTCAACATATTATACTATGACTTTTTTATTTTTCCGACAAACTATACCATGACTTTTTTTCAACATAGATTCACAGTAATAGCACATCTCTCACCCCGGCCACAGTGTGTTTGCCCTCCTCCTCTCTGGGAGACGCTTCAGGACTCTCTGTTCCAGGACCAGCATGCTCAGAAACGGCTTTCTCTCCTCAGATGACATCTTGCTGAACTCCGAACCTTGGTGACAGCAATCACACACACCGTTAATACTGTTCATACTGCTCATATTGTATATACTGTATATATAGATAGTGAATTCATACCATTTACTATTTATTCCACATACAATATCTTATTCTGTATATATGCTATACATACTGAATTTAGTTGTCTCAGAACCTGTACTGTAAGCAATGACAATAAAGTTTAAATCCAAAAACCTAATCCAATTAAATTTTAAATGAGATACTATACCATGACTTTTTTTTTTCGAAATACTGTGACTTTTTTTTGACATATTACACTATGACTTTTTTTGACATACTATACTATGCCTTTTTTTCAACAAACTATGCCTTTTTTCAACATATTATACCATGACATTTTATATTTTTATACATACTATACTCTGACTTATTTCTTCGATATACTTTGTTATGACTTTTTTAATTTTTTCGACAAACTATATGACTTTTTTTTAATTTTCCAACAAACTATATGATTTTTTTTCGGATATACTTTACTATGACTTTTTATTATTTTTCGACATACTTTACTGTTTTTTTTTTAATTTTTCAACATACTATGACTTTTTTTTTCCATATACTACACTACGATTTTTTAAATTTTTTAACAACATACTATAATATGACTTTCTTTCGACATAACTTTTACTTCGACATACTATGACTTTTTTTTCTTTGACATACTATACTATGACTTTTTCTTCATTTTTCAAACTATACTATGACTTTTTTTTGACATACTATGACTTCTTTTTTTCGACATACTATATAATGACTTTTTATTTTTCGACATACTATACTATGACTTTATTTTTCGACATACTATACTATGACTTTTTTTCTTAATTTTTCGACATACTATACCATGACTTTATTCAATATACTTTACTATGAACTTTTTCTGACAAACTTTAACATGACTTGATTTTACCTACTATACTATGACTTTTATATGACGTTTTTCGACATACTATACCATGGCTTTCTTAATTTTTCGACATACTATATTATTACTTTGTTTTTACATACTATATGATGACTTTTTATTATTTTTCGACATACTATGACTTTTTTTTCCATATACTACACTATGAATTTTGAATTTTTTTTACAACATACTATAATATGACTTTTTTTCGACATATAACTTTTACTTCGACATACTATACTATGACTTTTTTTATAAATTTTTCGACATACTATACCATGACTTTTTTTCGACATACTATATTATGACTTTTTATTTTTTGACATACTATACTATGACTTTTTTTTTCAACATACTATACTAAGACTTTTTTTCAACATACTATACTATGACTTTTTTTTCAACATACTATACTATGACTTTTTTTTCAACATACTATACTATGACTTTTTTCAACATACTATGAATTTTTCAAATGTTTTACAATATACTATAATATGACTTTTTTTCAACATATAACTTTCATTTCGACATACTATACTATGACTTTATTTTTCGACATACTATACTATGACTTTTTTTCTTATATACTTCAATATACTTTACTATGAACTTTTTCTGACAAACTTTAACATGACTTGATTTTACCTACTATACTATGACTTTTATATGACGTTTTTCGACATACTATACCATGGCTTTTTCGACACACAAATTATTTAAACAGCGTTTGTATAGGAATGATTAGTGTCCCAAGCTTTTTGATCACTATAAGCGGTTGATCACTGTATTATTGATCTACCGTTTATATTGAAAATGGAACAGAAGCAGCAGGTTAAACCACTGTTCATTTAACCTGAATAGAAGTTGGTTTATTATATGTTTTGTTCAATATTGCACTGCCTTGTATCTAGAGAACTGCCCCAGCAGTTCCTGCAGTTGCACTTTTTATTAGTTTCAAATAAAAGGTGTATGTATTTGCCATTAATCGTCGTTTACTTGTTTATTTCCATAATTTATTTATCCACGATTCCCGTACAAGAAAACCTTTGAGGAATCCTGACCTGCACTGTCCAGTATCCAGCTATTTATTTCATAGTCACACTGATTGAATTTTTGGCAAAAAAAAGTTACTGTATCTATTTCAAATCATTGAATCGTACGGTATCACTCTAGATGAGCCAAATATCGTCCTTGAATCATATCGGAACCATGGAAATCGTATTGTATCGTTACACCCCTACTACACAGTATAGTATGCTAAAAAACTAACATACTATGACTTATAATAATGCCTTTTTATGACTCTTTTTAGATATAGGCTACTATGCTAAGACTTTTTTTTTATTTTTCAAACATACTATTCTTTCACTTTTTATTGACATACTATACTTTTAAATTTTTTATGTCTTGTTTTCTATAGCCTATATTATATATGACTTTTTTCGACACAGCCAGCCAAAGGCTTGATCGCTGCAGTCTTTATTTACCCTTTTTAATTTGTAGTGCTCTTTAAAACCTGTTTGGTCTATCTAGTATTAACAAATCTTAATGTTACTCTTAACTGAGCGCTGAATATCTCAGGAGAGAATAACTGTGAGGTAACCACCAGGCATAATGATGCTAAAGGTCCAATCTGGGATCTATGGATCTAATAGCTTACAACCAACAATATCCCCATCCCCAGAGGAAGCCATCTCAGGCCACAACTTACCAGAGCCGATCCATCCGCAGCGGGCAAGGTTTCTCTGGGCCCTTGGCTCATTGAAGATCTCTTCCAGTAGAGGACGTTCCTGTTCCTAGCTCCAGTGTCTTCCTCATCACAACCACCTGTTACTGAGCTTTCCTCCACACCTGCTGTAGCTCAGAAAATCAATCACTCAGCGCACCTGCACAGCTCATTAGACTGGCCCAACCCTCCGAAGGTGGCAATTTACAAAGAAGCTCTGAGGTGTTAGTTGTTGCTGACTCTATCCTCAGATTTGTAAAGCTCCCCGGTCCAATTAGGCCTACTTACTGTCTTTCAGGAGACAAGACAGCTGAGTTTGTAGAACTAATTCCTCCTCGTGCATGCTGGTTAGTGTCCGTACCGACTTGCTCTGACGTCATGCACACTTGGGCAACGATAACCTCACGAGATCGCGCCTGGCTGGGGCGTGATCAAAGAGCTGATTGGCTCTTAGTTTTGACAACAAACACCACGTGTTGTAGAAAGTTCTAACTTTCTGTATAATTGTAATATTTATAGCTAGAAACTAGTGATGGGAATTGCGGCTCTTTTTAGTGAGTCAGATCATTTGGTTCAGCTCACCAAGAAGAGCCGGCTCTTTCGGCTCCCAAACGGCTCTTCGTTTTATAACTTCTGCCTTTTATAATTCAGCCACATTTAGCGCTGTTTTGACCTTTGATTAGTATGTGTGCACATATATCACTTAAATTATTCAATATAATTATCCTAAACCTCATAATTTCAGATTATCATAATTTTACATGCTGCTTCGTTTCCGACTGTCACTCATCTTGTCTGCTATTCGTGCACCACACTCCTCTCTCTTTTTCTCCTCCTCTCCCTCCTGCTGTGTACCTGTAGACCGTCAGCGCCCACGCATGCCCGCCCCTCCCTGCTTAATGGTATGATCCTTGTCTGTCATCACCTGATTGGTCGCACGGACATCATTAACACAACATTCAGTCACAGTCAGTGCATGGAGTGCCCGTGGCGCAGAGAAGATCGTCCTATCATTCTGCCTTGAATTAATTAAAGAAAAAAGAAAAAAAAACGGCTCTTATCGTTCACTTAAAAGAGCCGGCTCAATGAACCGGCTCGTTCATGACCGACACATCACTACTAGATTGTAGGCTATTAGTCTCACGTTGTGCAATGAAGGTTTCATCTGTTAGAAAACATATTTTGTGTGGTTGATGATAATAATAAAGAAGGTTATTTATACAGCACTTATCAAAACAAGCGCTCATTACATTGCGATTTATAAGGCAGATATAAAAATAATAAAGAGAGAATCCAATGCCAGATACATGCACATTATATATTTGCAAAGAAATATAAATAAATCTGAATGTGGTCGGCAAACTACAAGTAGTAAACAGATTGAATCTAACGGGATGTAACTATTCCTGTGACTTCCTCTAAATCTTTTGAAGGCTGCTGGAAACGGCTGGAAACTCTCCGACCTGAACTTTTTGTCACCGCCACCTGCCGCTGTCTACTTTCAAGGCCAGGTGTAGTTCATCTCGAACGAGCCTTTCAAGCTGCACTATGAGGCTCGTTTCAGATGAGCCAGGCCTGCGCAGAATCAATCACGAAGATCGGGGGCACAATGCATGCCGGTTAGATTTGCCGACTTATGGTGCCTTCAAATGGGGTTGTGTTTTTCGTGTTCACGAGAAGAGTATATAATGAACGCCCACCTCTTGGGGTATTCACAACCTCATAAGTGGAAAGTTTCCAAAAGCTCAGAGTTCACGAGTTGTGACGTGTTTGTTGACGTTGTCAGAAATGGCGGAGGCATGGAAGTTAATTTTTTGGTGGATAATAAGTGAATATATTGTAATTTTATAATAGGTCCGAGGAAAATGTTGATATTCCCAACGGCCTCATCTTTTTCCTCTGTCATTATGCCTTCGCATTTCCTGCATTATGTTACCTACTTGCTAGCTTGCTAAATTGTTAGCCTCTGTGGCTTCTAGACGCCAACAGTAACGTTAATATTGCCGTTGCTTAGCAGCGGTGTTCTTCACGACTTAACCACTTGAACGCCAAGCATATTGTGTACACGACTTCCCATGTTGTAAACACGAGCTCACGAGTTTCATTTGAAGGCACGATTATACATCCATGCTTGATCCCGAATTGCTCTGACGTCATGCACACACGGGCAACGATAACCTCACGAGTCCGAGGCGGCCGCAGATTTTAGAGCCAGGCGGCGCAGTTCCTCTCCACCAACTGCAAACAGTCAAACTAGGGACTGGAACAATTAGGAATCAATATTCTGTAACTCTAATGCCTATTTCTAGCCTCAGAAACATCCTGTAGTGCACGGTTTAGCTGTAAAATGAAAAATAAATTGCCGTGCGTAGCAGTTGCTCGTAATGACAGCTGCTCTGGTGCTGTTTGAGAACCTCACCGATGCGACAAAGCCGGTGAAATTGCACTTTTCCTTTGCTGTTCTTCTCATTGACAGGTCTAATGAGAAATGGAGAGTGAAAAAACTATGCAAAGGGTGGATGGAATGCAAGAAGCTGATGTTTGCAGGGCATTTAAGTAACGGATCTGAGTACTTCCTGTCCACCTCTGGGATTAACACTGATAATAGCTCACTATTCACCCAATACTTCTGATAGACAACCACATCAAATATCATAACACATATTTGTGTCACTTCATCACTTTACAGTGTATATACAATAGCCAGGAACTGTACAATTTCAATAGACCCAGTGCCTGACCTTGACTATCACCAGGGGTAGCCTCACATAAATGTATATTGTATTTTACCAATCCCCACCATGCGGACGGGTCGGTGACCCTGCGGTCCAAGTCGCACCGCCAATCCGCTTATCCATTGAGCCTGGCATTAGTCTTGATTTACTTTTACTGACATGCTATTAGCTGCTCCATCACTTTCACCTGTCAGCCTGTCAATCAACAGTGATCCACGGTGATGGGCAGGAATAGCATTCGAATAACATTCAGTCCACACTGGCTCGTATATCTCCATGGAGACGGTGACAGCGGATGAGCAAAGGACATCATACCAGGTATCTCGCTCTGCTGTCATGTCAGGGCTGTGAATGTTTGGGCATCACATCGGGATGTGTAGCATCTTAATGTGGATTGGGTTTACAGATACAGTTATTCCAGTTGGCAAATGATATATTGAGAAAGTAATCCCCTGTTGGAGCTTTTAACATGTCTGGACGGCGATAAGCATGTCATTAAACACTGCCAAAGTAAAAGCATTTTTTAACCTTTATGTAACGCAGCAATTTTCCAACTGAAATAATCTGCTTCTAGATACACTGTACTAAACACCGTGTCGCCTGTGTCAAGGGTACGGAGATATCTCCTGAGAATCCTTCAAACATCATGAGCTGCACCAATTCTGAGGTGTTATGATGAGGCAGGATGACTTCTCAGACATCGACCCACTCCTCTCTCATAGCTAGAAATCAGTGGACATCTCATAAGTCTCTGGGCCCTGCCCGCTCCTCCTCCTCCTCTTCCTCTTCCTCCTCCTCCTCCTCCACGCCCCTCAGCTGAAGTGTGCAATTTCACACTCCAACGTCAAACAGCCGGTCAGAAGGAGAATGTATGACCTACCCTGGCATTTGTCCTCATTTCTCTCTCAAATGTGCAAACACTATTACCCTTGGGTTATCTTAAGTGGTGTGGTGAAGATTCGCAGCTTCTCCTCTCCTCTCCTCGCCAGACACAGCATCAAAACACGACAAGCGGCGGGGACGGAGCGGGGGTAAAAGACAGAGCGAGGCAGAGGGGGAAAGCGATGGAAATGGAGCAGATGTTTGTGTGGCTGTTGATTTGTGGCCTGATAAGGGTGCTACACAGGCAGCTGGAATTGATGGCTTGTTAGTGAGGACGGGCCCCTCTGTGAGTTGTTTTCAAAATGATTGATTTACAATAAAGTGGCTCCGGGTGTGTGCATGCAGGCAGAACTGATGCAGATCGATCCCACTGAAATTGATTGATCAGCCATTTAGCTTGGCAGTGTGTTTACCGAACGAAACCGAGCAGGACTCTCCTCTAGGCATCTCCCCCCCCTTCCCCATAAAGCAAAGGAGAAATGCCACCTCTGGGCCTGTCTCATTGCTTTGGCGGTGGCAGCAAAAACAAGCCATATCAGAATATGAACCATAAAAATGTAATCATACAGTGAGAAACACTGGCATAAACGTTTACGATTGTGTACTTTATTCTGCTATCAACGTGTCCTTCTGCGACTTGGAGATACTACGCCTTTAAAAGTAATGACTTACGTGCTCTATGCAAGGGGGAGGAATAGTGTTTGCCTTATCGCAGTGTCACATTGAGACTTTCAGGGGGAGGCATAGAAATAACTAATAACAGTGGATTTCAGTAAACAAGCAGCTCGTTCACAGCCGTACTTAAAGCTGACACGCCAACAACCTTTACCTGTTTTATTGTTGTTAAAATGACTATCATACATAATGTAGAATAGCCCTCAAGTGTTAAAGTGCCTCGTCTATGGACAGTGTCTTTTGCAATTTGTCCAAACAGTGCATACAAGGGTCCCCGTGTACATTTTATAAGGAGTTGTATTGATGGATATAGCACAAGGACAATGTTTACCATGTGACCTCGGTGACTTTTCCTCACTTCCTGCCTGCCAAAACAAACCTCTCCACCACTCTGCTAAGGACTTAAATCACCTGTCCTCAGACGCCTCATCCTGTTATTTGGATAATTGCCAACAAGAGCAAGCTTTTCCATTCTCACGACAGCATGCAGTGGCCCCATCATGTTCCTTATTAACAATTTTACACACTTGGTCGCAGCGAGAGGGTGTCAGAATGCCAATAATATTTACCGTCTGCTGTGCGGGCTATTCAGGGGAGGCTGAGTGTTGCTGATTGCCCTGACAGAAGCTGACAGCACCCTGAACCTGAGATCCCTGCAAATCGACTCAGCAGAGTGTCTTCTTCTTCTTCTTACGGCGGCAGGGTGTGCCTGTGGCCATGAGCCAGGTGATGGAGCACAACACCGTTCATGTGCTAGGGCCTGAAAACAAACAAAGGCAATCTTTCTCTTCATCTTTAAACATTCACTGGCTGATAGAAGATCATAAATCATATTTAAAAAAATCAATGTCACAATGTCACATAGCCTCTAAGATAAGGCCTGACATCAGATCAAGGAGGAAAATCATATAAAAATGTAAAACAGATCCTTTCTAGAAGCTAGAAAGCTAGCTAAAAACAGTCTGCCTTATCTTTATATACCTACAGTATATATATATATACATATATATATACACACATCATACATATCCTCATATCAATCCAAACTTACGCTAAATTTTGGCAGGGTAAAACTGGCATGGCCATTTTCAAAGGGGTCCCTTGACCTCTGACCTCAAGATATGTAAATGAAAATGGGTTCTATGAGTACCCACGAGTCTCCCCTTTAAAGATATGCCCACTTTATGATAATCACATGCAGTTTGGGGCAAGTCATAGTCAAGTCAGCACACTGACACACTGACAGCTGTTGTTGCCTGTTGGGCTGCAGTTTGCCATGTTATGATTCTAGCATATTCTTTATGCTGAATGCAGTACCTGTGAGGGTTTCTGGACAATATTTGTCATTGTTTTGTGTTGTTAATTGACTTCCAGTAATAAATATATACATACATTTACATGAAGCAAGCATGTATGTCCACTCAGGTATTAATAAGAGTATTAATTACTTCAAAAACGACAAATCTGCCTTAAAGGTACATTTTGAACGGATAAAAAATGTGTGATTAATTTGTGATTAATCACGATTAACTATGGACAATCATGCAATTACTCGCAATTAAATATTTCAATCAATAGACAGCCCTAATATATATACACATAAATATATACATACACATACTGTATTTATATATATATATATATATATATATATATTATATACATATACGGACATATATTTAAATGTCCTTCCTTCTTCATTTTCCCATTCAGAATAAACTGTTCATTTTAGATGTCATTATGGGTCATTACTAAATCAATGAGCTACAACGTTTAAAAATAATTTTCGTAAAGAGCTGGGAGGCAGGTAAATGAAACGACTGTCTTGGGATTATTGAGCCTTCTCAGTCAATCCGTCCAGTCTGTAATGATTTCCATAACATTGATGTGAAAGATGTTGACACCAATTATAGCATTTCCCTTTGACCCCTGACGATTTGGACTGGGAGTGTTAAACATCACATTCAAGCACAAACACACACACACACACACACACACACACACACACACACACACACACACACACACACACACACACACATCTGGTTACCTCAAACATATCAATATCAATACGTGTGGCTGCATGTGTATACAAGAGACCGTGTGTTTGTGCGTGTGACAGAGATGGAGGGAGACAGAGAGAGAAAAAGAGAGATCCAAAGACTGAGCCCCATCCCAATTCAGCCGTGATAATAGTTTCCATGACAATGAGGCATGCTCAGCGCATCAGTTGTGGCCCAGATAAACAGTGATCCTTTACGCAAACAAGAAGGTCATTACAGCAGCTTGTCAAATCAATGCCCAGTGTGTCCAAGTTGATTAAGACATCTCCCCTCAGCTCTGACACTCCGTCAATAGCAGTAGGCGCACAATGCAGTGGTGGGTGGGTGGGGGGATGGGGAGATGGTGATGTCTGTAGCTGAGGATGCGTGTGTGTGTGTTGGTGGAGGGGGGGGGTGCTCCCGCTCTCCACACGCACGCACACACACACACACACACCTACGCAAACACACGCACGGTACTCAGATGATTGGAGTGAAATACCCATCAGTCAGGGAGCCGAGGTGGACTAATGATTCCCTGTGCTGCCTATTAGAACTACATGACAACTCAATCCTGCTCACGGAAAAGAGAAATGGAGGGGAGAGGGAGATGGGGATGGGAAGGGGGGGTTGGGCGAGGGAGAGGGTGAATAAAGAGACAGAAGACGAGAGGAAGAAAAGAAAAAGTGACCTTGTAGCAGCATCATTTGAGGCTGAATTAAATTGGCAA